>NW_024354502.1:28590513-28892793 GCF_902729225.1 Pteropus medius | reverse complement strand
AGAGAAATACTATATGATCTCACTTACAGGTGGAATCTGAAGAACAAAATAAACAAAAAAGAAAACAGAAAGAGACTCATAGATACAGAGAACAAACTAGTTACCCAATGGGAAGGGTGTGGGGGTGAGGAAGGGGATGGGATTAAGAAGTACAAATTGGTAGTTACAAAACAGCCATGCGGATGCAAAGTACAGCATAGAGAATATAGTCGATAATATTGTAAAAACAATGTACAGGGCTCTGTGGGTACTAGACTTATCGAGAGGATCACTTACTTAATAAATTATATAAATGTCTAACCACTATACTGTACACCTGAAATTAATATAAAATAATATTAAATGTTAACTATAATTTTAAAAATTTTTAATAAAAATTAAAATTTCATCAGTGATATTTTAAAGCAGGGAAGGTAAAGAGATTTAGATGGAATTGAGGTTTCCATATTTCACTTGAAGTGGCAAAATATTCATACCAATGATATACATACGTATATCATAATACAAAGAATAGTCATTATGAAAACCATACAAAGAGAAGACACACACAAAAACACTATAAATAAATCACGATATACTCTTAAAAAATACATAAGTATCCTAATGGAAGGCAAGGAAGAAAAAACATAAGGAGAACCAGGGGAAACAAATAATGACATGATAGACTTAAATAATAACATCAATAATAGCCTTAAATGTAAATGTTCTCTATATACCAATCAAAAGATAGAGATTAGCACAGTATAAAAAGCACATCTGAACTATCTAATGCTTACAAAAACTCACTTCAAATTCAATGACACAGGTAGACTTAAAGAAAAAAGAGAGGAAAAGATATAAATAACAAACTAGTAAAAAAGAGCAGGAGTGTCTATATTAATATCAGATAATGTAAACATAAGAGCAAAGAAAATTACTAGAGACAAAGGGACATTATGTAATAATAAAAAAATCATTTCAACGAGAATATGTGTGTACAAAGCCTCAATAAATGAGTCAAAATATATGCGGCAAAAACTGATAGAGTTGAAAAAAGAAATCAATAAATCCATAATTATAACTGGAGACTTTAACAACTTCTCTCAGCAACTTACAAAAACTACACAGAAAATCAGCAAAAATACAGACGATCAGAACAACACAATAAGCAAGAATATCTATCTATCTATTTATCTTTCTATCTATTCAACTATAACACTCCACCTAAGATCAGAACAATATACCCATTTTTGCAAGCACCCATGGAACATACAGCAAGGTAGACCATGTCCTGTATCATAAAACAAACCTCAAACAATTTTTAAAAGATAAAATTATAGGATGTATTCTATAGTAATAATAAAATCAAACTTGAAATCAATAAAAGAAACACAATAGGAGAATTTCTAAACATGTAAACATTAAACAACATATTTCTAAATAATTCACATGTCAAAGAAGAATTCTCAAAGGAAATAATATATACAACTGAAAGAAAATTAAACTATAACATATCAAGGTATATGAGGTGTAGCTAAAACAGTGCTGAGAGGGAAACATATAGTACTAAATGTTTACATTTAAAATAAAGAAATGCCTCCAATCAGAAATTTAAGTTACTACCTCAACAAACTAGAGAAGAAAATAAACCCAAACGTAAAGAAATATATGAGTAAAAATCAATGAAACTGAAAATAAGAAAATGATAGAGAAAATCAGTGAAATAAAAAAGTGTTTCCTTGAAAATTCATATTAAAGTGATAAATTGATAAATTTCTAGCAAGACTGAGAAATATAAAAAAAAAAAGTAGAGACTCAAATCATCAATATCAGAAATGAAATAGAGGCTATAACTACAAATCCTATAGCCATTAAAGAGATAAAGGACTATCATGAACAACTTTACACTAATAAATTCAAAAACTCTGAAAAAATAGACCATCAATGGCCAAGAGTAACCAAGAAGAAACTGATTACTTGAAGATGTGGTAACAATTGAAGAGTTTGAATTCATAATTTAAAAACTCCTGAAAGACAAAATTCCCAGACCCAGATTATGTCATTAGAGAATTCTACCGACATTTAGAGAAAAATTAATAATGATTTTACACAGTCTCTTCCAGAAAACAGAAAAAGAGGAGCACCTCCTAACATTTTATAGGGACATATAAAATGGCCAAAATCAGACATAGCACAAAAACAGAAAACTATAAACCAATATCTCTCATAAACTCAAGATGTAAAAATCATTTAACAAACTATTAGTAAACTAAATCCAACAATGTATAGGAAGAATTATTAACCATGACCAAGTGAGATTTATGTCAGATATGTAACACTGCTTCAACATTCAAAAATCTATCAATGAAATCAAACATATCAACAAACTAAAGGAAAAAAAAATCATTTAACCACATCAATTGACACAGAAAAGAAACTTTTCAAAAACAGGAGACACAATTATGATAAAACTCTTAGCAAGTTAGCAGTAGAGGATAATTAGTTCAACATAATAAAGGGCATCTACCTGTCAACATAAGAAACATCCAAACCTGTAGAGAATTTGCATAAGAGTTTGTTGGAGCCAACTGACGACACTGCCAGAAAAGATCTCAAGTGCTCCAGAGAATGACAGGTTCACTATTACTTTTATGCATTAGGAGTTAAGGAAGGAACATAAGGAAGATTACATGAGGGTGGGAGAAAGCAAGGTGGGAACTGAAGTACAGAATAGTTAAGATTATGTGCTCTGTTGAGGGTGTTTGTGCTTCTAGAGATCTGAAAAAAGAGGGATATCAAAAGCGTGTTAACCTAGATTCACAGAAACAATTGACAGGGCTTGCTTAAGGCAAAGAAAGATAAACCTTTAGTAAAGAAGTTATATGCCTGAAGCACGACTACCAACCATGAACTGTCAAGCTAGGAATTTATGATCAGATCACCCTGTGAGGTTACTTTTGGTTAGATTTATTACAGCACCACATACCAACACAAAAACAAAAGCAAAACAACTAAAACTAACATTATGTTTAATGATGGAATAACTAATGCTTTCTTCCTAAGATCTGTAACAAGGAAAGGATGTCAACTTTCACTACTTATATTCAACATTGTACTAGAACTTCTAATTACTGCAGTAAAGCAAGAAAAAGTAAATAAAAGGCATGTAGATTGAAAAGGAAGAAATAAAAACACAAAGTCATTTACAATCACTCAGGAGAAAAATCAAATACATATATATATATATTTAACAAGTCATGCACAAAATTGGTTTTTGAAGATTACAAAATGATGACGAACATAATCGAAAACTAACAAGTGGAGAAATATACAATGTTCATGGGTTGGAAGTTTCAACATAATAAAGATGTCAATCCTCCACAAATTGATCTAGGTTTAATGTACTTCCTATCAAAATCCCAACGAGCTTACTTATAAGGAAAGATCAGTTCATTCTAAAATTTATATGGGAAGGCACAATCTATAGAATAACTAAAACAATCTTGACAAAAAGAATAAGATGGAAGGAATCATCCTACCCAATATTAAGCCTTCCTATACAGCTAAAGTAATCAACAGTGTGATACTGGACACAAATAAAGTAGTGTATAAAACCCCAGAAGTAGACCCATACAAAAATAATCTTCTGTTTTTAAGTGCAAAGCAATGTAATAAAGGATAATCTTTTCCACAAATGGTGCTAGAGCAATTACACATCTGTGATGGTTAATTATTTGTGTTAACTTGGGTAGTCTATTGTGCACAGCTGTTTAGTCAAACACTAGTCCAGATTTTCCTGTGAAGATATTTTTTAGATGTGATTAACATTTAAATCGGTATTCTTTGAGTAAAACAAATTACCTTCCATAATGTAGGTAGGCTTCATCCAATCAGATGAAGGAAGGCTTTAAGAGCAAAGACTGAGGTTTCTCCAAAGAAAGAATTTTCCTCCTGACTGAAACATAGAAACCCTGCCTAAGCTTTCAATCTGCTATTCTACAGAATTGAGACTCAAGACTGAAGCATCAACTCTTACCTGAATTTCCAGTCTGCCTGCCTGCCCCCTGCCCTACTTATTTTGGACTTGCCAGCCTCCACTAATTCCTTAAAATAAATCACTCCCTTTCTCTGTAAATAAATTACACACACACTATTGGTTCTGTTACTCTGGAGAACCCTGACTAATACAACATCATAGACAAAAATAAAATCTTGACCTAAATCTCACAACTTATTTAAAAATTAACTCTAAATATGGGATATTTAGAAAACACATGAGAGAAAATTTGGTGATCTAAGGCTAGGCAAAGGGCTCTTTGAGTTGGCTTAAAGTGTTTACTCTGTGAAAGCCCTTGTGAAGAGGATGAAAATATAAGCTACGGATTGAAAGAAAATATTTACAGACCACAAAACTGAGAAAAAGAATTATCCAGTGTGTGTGTGTGCATGCACGTGTGTGCACATGTGTGTGTATCTCAAAACTCAACAGTAAAAAAAAATAATCCAACAAGAAAGGGCAAAAAAAGACTTCAAGAGACATACCAATGGCAAGGATGTATAGATGGCAAATAAACAGATGTCAAGATATACATCATTATCCGTTAAGGAAATGCAAATTAAAACTACAATGAGATATCACTACCCACCTATTAGAATGGCTAAAATAAAAATTAGAGATAATACCAAATGCTAGTGAAGATGCAGAGAGAAATTGGATCGCTCATATATTGGTGGGTATATAAAATGGTACAGTCACTCTGGAAAATAGATTTGCAATTGTACATATATTTGCCATATGGCCCACCAATGGCACTCCTGGGAATTTATAATGAAAAATAAAAACTTACGTCCACACAAAATTTACATACAAATGTCAATAGCAACTTTATCTGTAATAGCTATAAATCTTAAACAACCAAATACTCTTAAATGTATGAATAGTTAAACCAACTGTGGTAAATCCATACAAAGGAAAACTACTCAGCACTAAATATGAGCAAACTACTAAGCACACACAGCATCCTGGATGAATCCCAAACACATTATGCTAGGTGACAAAAATTAATCTCAACAGGTTACATATATGATTACATTATTATAACATTCTCCCAATGATACAATTATATAGAAAACTGATGAGAATCAGGAATTAGAGACACGGTGGAAGAGATGTGACTACAAAGTGATGATACCACGAGGGAGTTCCATGTTGGTAATATAATTTATTTGTGATGTATCTTAATTGTGATGGTGGTTCCTTGAATATATACACGTGACAGAACTGCACAGAACTAAACACACACATACACACATACATACAAAGAGATGAAATTTAAATAAGATCTTTACCAATGTCGATGTCAGTTTCCTGTTTTTGATATTGTGAACAGTTATAGATATTAAGAGAATCTGGGCAAAGGAGACACAGGACCTCTCAACTATTTTTATGACTTTCCATTAAGGTATACTTTAAAAATAAAAAATTTAAGAAAAATAAAAGACCACTATAAGCTGTGACTACTTCTAGGTAAGATTCTGGATAATGATTTTCTATCTTCATATTTTTCTCCATTTGCAAAATTAAAACATTATCTTTATAATTTGCATTTATATTAATTATATAAATTTTTTGGACTTCTAATTCAATAAATTATACTATATTATTATCATCCTTAAACTCAATAAACTTCGATGTTTTTGTTCTTCTTTATACTTTTCCTAAGAAAAGGAATATATTTCCTTTAATTCAAACTGGTGTTCTCTTTCAGTCATGAAATCTTTAACCTTGTGTTCATGTGGTATCATGCTCATACATTTGCATATTCTAGTATTCAAGGGAGGCCCAAGAATTTCAAGTTTAATATAAAATAAATTTTGAAATTTTAAAAGTGTGAAAAGTGCCAAAAACACTAAAAGTACTGGGAAGAAATGTTACAAACTATAAATGGAATTTATCGCTAGATGGTGACACTATAAATTATTTCTTTCCTCTTTTTTTCTTTTCTGTATTATCACATAATGGAAAATTTTATTTATTTTAATAAATAAAATTAAATCCAGCCAGAAAAATATAAAAACTAAGGAAGCTCTCTAGAACTGACGTAAATTGGTTATTTTATATTAAGCAAAAAAGAAAGTGCAAAAGAGCATATATAGTACACTACCTTTAGAGTAACAAAGGAGATATAAAAAATACATATGTATCTGTTCTATTGTGTAAAAAATAAAAGGTAAGATAACCAGAAACTAATAAAAACTAGTTGTTTCTCTATTGGGAGTAAGGGAGAGTGATAAGCATGAGATAGCAAGGTTACAGAGGTGGGAATAGGATAGGAGGATGGAAAATGACAATTCTCTGAGTATAATATCATACAGTTTTGAACTTTAAAAATGTTTATATTTCACATCTCAAAAACTAAAATTAAATTAAATTAACAAGGACAGGAGAAAATCCCACAGCCTACTGTTTTTCAAATGAATAATCTAACCACATTGGCAGGGAGAACGAATTAACCCAAATAACTCTTGAATAAAGTATATATATATATACTTTATTCATATATATATATGTATATATATATATACTTTATTCATATATTCAGTAAAGTATATATATATACTTTATTCATATTTTATTGATATATATCAATATATATATATCAGGCTAAAGGCAAAAAGAACTAAAAGCAAATATTGAATCCTAATTAGTATTTTTTTCAGAATAGAATGAGTTAGCCATTCTGAAATAACTTAATGGGTATTCTAAATACATTCTAGAATGAAACAATATATACATGAAAAAAAGGAAAAAAGTGTGTCACTGTCAAAGAAAACAATTACAAATATGAAAAGGTAGGAGTCTAGAATGAATCTCACGCTTTTTAATGTATTTATATGAATACACACACACATACACATGTATACAGTTAATGTGAATATATATACATAAATATGTACATATATACGTATACATAAATATTATGTAGATATGTATTTCCTAGCTCTGTCTGTTGATGGGGCCATAAGGAGCGACATTACAGTAGCAAAAAAAGCACAATTAGCACCTAGATCATGATTTCTAAATACCATTTCCAATTAAAATGAACCAAGTCTCCTGGGATAATGGCAAATTCTAGGAACTTAGGCAGGAAACATACAATGAACAGCTTATGATTCCAGAAAGTAAGGAAGTACTCAAAAAGAAAAAAACAAATCCCACAATGATAAGGGTATGTCAAAGAGATGCAGGAGCCAACTAGAGAACTCCCAATGGCCAAAGCTACAACAATTTGAACACTGAAATAAATAAAGTAGTACTGGATTATAACCCAGACTGTAACATAAATGTCATGAGTCCACACTGTAACAAATGAATGACTGAATAAATAAATGGAGAAGAATGAATAAATTTTCCATGCAGAATTCAAAATGATTTATGTACATACTGAACCCATGAGAAGGTGGACTATAACTTACTACTCCTTAAGTGTGGGCTAGGCATGGTAACTTCTTTCATTGAAGTGTAATATAGAAAGGGGAAAAAAAGAATAATTTACAGTAAGAAATCTGACAAACATTACCTTACCCAAGTGATCATGGTTAACATCAATAGTATGTATACATAATATGATATGATGAAAGGGCACTTTACCTCTGTGATCTTCCTCCCAAGAACACATAAACCTAGTAAAACATCAGACAAATCCTAACTGAGGGACATTCTACAGAATATCTCACCAGTTCTCCTCAAAACTGTCAAGACCATCAAAAACAAGGAAATTATGAGAAACTGTCACTGTCAAGAAAGAAGACCCTAAGGATATACAACTAATAAATGCAATGCGGTACCCTGGGTGAAATCCTGGAATAGAACATTAGGTAAAAACTAAGGAAATCTGAATGAAGTATGAGATTTGGTTAATAATAATGTACCAACATTGGCTCATTGGTTATGACAAATGTATACTATTGTTAGATGTTAATAATAGGGAAAAACGGGTAGGTTGCTTAGCGGTGGGCATGGGCAAAACAGGCAAGAGGGAGAGGGTGATGATGGTATGTTCTAAAATTGGATGTGGTGATGGTGGTATATATCTCTGTAAATTAATCAATAACAATGAAACATACCCTTACCATAGGTAAATTTTATGGTAAACGATACCTCAGTAAGGTTGTTTAAAAATACATTGGTTCTTATATTGTCAAAATGAGTATAACCATAAAAAAATTTTTTAAACACTTGAAATTCTGTAGTTCTAGTTACCATCTCAGGACCACACGCACTGCCATCTTGTACAAATGTTTCATCTCTGTCTTCAGCTTTTGTAAATTTAAGCTTGCCTGAGTGTAGAAATGTAGATACACATATATCCTCTCGTATATGTGTGTAAATCACAGATAAATTTGCACGTGATACTAATGCTTTATGCGGCCAGGCACAAACTAATTTTCCACACAGAAGATTACTAGAAGCATAAGGCAGAAAAAAATTTCTCTTATTATTTACTGAAATAACATAGATTGCTGATATAATTAAGTTAAAAAGGTATTTTACTAACTTAAATCCAGGTTTCAAACATTTTTTGGAGCCCAGCAACTTACATACGATGTGGCTTTTTCTGTTTTGTGAGGCAATGTGGCAAAAGAAAAATTAATGATTTTTGCAATCTGATGGGCCTGATCTGTCCTGTATTAGCTTCTGATATTCAAACAAATGGCCACTGGTCTTCAATTTTTAATAGTAACAAGGGATAAATACTTCATATTACAAGTGTTTGATATATGTAAATATATATTGATAACATATATAAACTACCTAATACAATGTCTAGTTCATCACAATAAATAAAGGCAATTTTTATGGCCATTGTTGTTGTAACATTATAGGCCCTGAAGACATGTTATTTGCAGATAATGGGTAATACTGTTCTGCTCAGATCATGAAACAAAAAAAAACCTGGTACAAAATGCCATTTTAGTGTGTACATGATAATATGTTCCAGGATCTTAGCCATATATAATCCCGCAATCCAAACAAAATTAGAATTTTCCAAATACATACGAAAAAGCACAATAGTCTGCACCACAGTTTCCATATCTATCACCTCTTGAATTTATTTCATCGAAACAAGTAAACGAAGCACCTCTAGAAGCTAAAAGGAAAAAAAAAGTAAATTACAATATGTAATTCCAATCACCATTGAAGAAATCATAGACTCACTCTAGAAATTATAATGTGATCCCTAGAGAGGTTTATAATTACCTAGCACTAAATAGTTGCTGGGGATAGATCTAGGATTAAAAAGGGATCCCTTCATTTGAAGACTGGTAGACTTTCTTCTGTATCAAAGAGAAGATAAAGTAAATAGCAACATTATTTAAATACCTCCATATTGTTAGAAGAATGAGCAGCCATGGCCCTCTCTTTTTCTGCTAAAGTGTTTACTTTCTGCTTTAGTGTCCCACCCAATGAGAAAAAATAGTTTGCTTTTATTCCAAATAGGAGAGAAACAGTATTTATAATGCAATTCTGATTAGAAGCTCAAAGAAAATTGGATTTAACTCTTCTTATTCCATACTAGATTCCTCATCTCTGTTCCCAAGTATACTAACGATGACTAAATAAGAATTATTGAACTTTAAAATTAGGAAGATCAATATTTATCTACTTTAACCCTTTTATATATTTAGTTATGTCTATCTTAAAAAAAGGAATAATTCAAATCTCTCATTATTTTGACTTCGTGATTTAGAGGTGGGTTGTGTTGATCATGTTAATCACATGGAATAAGAATAGATCTTTGGTTGTCACCACTATTAATTCACACATTTTCATAGCTGGAGAACATTATAAATTTCACTCTTTCTTCTGAAAGATAAAATCCATACATATACAGTATGCAAGAAAACAGTCAAAATAAGTTTGTGAGCAGAATCCACCTTCATCAATTTTCCATCTTTTGAAAAGACTTACTTTTGAACTAACCCAATAAGTAATTAGCCTCTGTTCGCTTTGCTCCAACCAAAAAACTGCTTTGACTAAATCTAATTTAACTTCTCAATTCCCCCAAATTCTATACAGGCCCAGGGCTGGGATGGTGGAAAAAAGGGGTAGGAAGACAAAAACTTGATAATCAAATAACATCTTAGTACAATATTGTTTTTAAAAAATCAAACTGAATTGCAAGAAAAAATCCTGATGAATAAAACACTAAATTTTAAATAAGGACAGGTCATTGTTTGTTGCATAAAATCCTGCTTTACTGTGCTATTGGAACAGCTTTTCCAATCCACTGGAGGGTCCTATGAGTGGCTTGGGAAAGCACATCAGTAATTCACCACTCTGAACAACCCAACATCCTCTCCCATGGCCTTTCCAGCTCAACTTTTGAGACTCAGGATGGCAGGTACTTCTGTATTGTTTTCTTGATTCCCAAGGCCTGCTTCCCTGGTGAACCCACTTCTGGCCAGAATTTTCTTTTTCTCTCAGAACTATGTCTGCTGTGGTTCTGTCACCTAATTCTCCGAGGGCCCAAGAAATTTAAGTATATATAGTATTAACTTTCCTATCCTTGCCTCTATTTGGCGGGCTTTGAACCGAGGTCACCACAAAACCCAAAAGAACAACAAAAGAATGACTGGAAGTTAAATTTGAGACATCTAAGGACAGAACGTATCACAGCAGCACTGACGTTACTGTGGTTCTCAGAACCCTGTGGGGGAAGGAGGAGGTACACATTCTTGAACAGACAATGCCAAAAGCTGGTCATATCAAGAACTGCAATGACCTGCTATGGGTGGGAGTGCTCTTGAAGGAGATTCTGAGAAAGTAGTGGTATCAAGAAGATGCATTTTTTACTTGGTAAGGCCAAGTAAAAGTCAAAAACTGAGGGGTTTTTTGCTTTGTTTTGTGTGGGGATATTTTTGTTTGTTTCTGTTTTATTTTGTTTCCTATATGACTGCCAAGAATTGCTAGAAGAAAGGTATTTATTTTGTGGACTTTTATGTAATTGTTCACCCTACTTGTTAATTCATTGTATTTTATTACTCATGGAGCCTTCCCACAACATTTTATTACCAGAGCAGGACTATGATGAAGGTAGGAGGTTATTTATGTTTCTATTTATGAGTAAGGAGACCCAGTGTCCAGCATTTGGTGACACTGACTCCAATGCTCAAGAATATTATATAAGTATCCACTTCTCAAGATCCATCCATGTTGTCACAAATGGCACTATTTCATCTTTTCTTATGGCTGAGTAATATTCCATTATATACATGTACCCTGAGATTATTGTTCAAAGCAAAATAAGACAGAAAAAGTTGAGAATCATATGATTTTACTTATATGTAAAATATAAAAACTCAAAGCAACAAATGAACAAGACAAAAAAACTCATAGACACAGACAACAGTTTAGTGGTTATCAGAGGGGAAGGAGGCAGGGCAGAGGTAGATAGGGTAAAAGGGGGTCAAATATATGGTGACAGGAGGAAATTTAACTTTGGGTGGTGAACACACAATTCAATATACATACAATGTATTATTAAATCATGTAGCTTTTGTTATTAATAGAACTTTTATTAAATTTTCCCACTTAGCTCAAATAAAGAAGATAAATATAAAGGTGTAGATTTTCCCCTTCACCTCAGGCTCAAATATGACATAGCATGGTATTGTCTCTACAAAATCTTATTCCTTTCTATATTTAGTGAGAAGTTAACTTTACTTTTGCTGTTTTCCCATTGTCTAGGCAAGAATTCTAAATGGATTCACCTTTTCGTTTTTCAGTTTAAGTGAATTATAGTTGCCTATTGGTCTTCTCCTGAAAATACCTTGAGGACTCTTGTCTGTCTTGTTCACTGGAACTGTCCATCACATTACAGAACAGAACTGTACACTCCTTGAGCCCTTTGTGTTCAAATTCCATCCTGGGAAGTACCTCCAGGGACAATTCGAAATGCTGAACTACTTTTCATTGTACTGCCTCTGTATTCTGATTGTGATCATTAGGTCATTGTACAGCCCTGTGTGTTTTGATGGACTCTCTGAAAATTTTAAGGTGAAGTTAAGTCTGAGATTTAAAAAAAAAAAAACTTCCATTCTTTGGTTTAAAAAAAAAGAGGGTGGGTAGGACTTCCTATGCCACTGCTTTCATTAATCAAGTTATGGAATTGGTTGTCTTTTCTGTTGTTTATGATGTTTGACTCTGTATTGAATGCTTTAAAAGAAACTTTTAAGGACTCAGACAATGACACAGATGCTCTAAGTAATTGTCTGGCCCAGCCCTGAGGAAAAGCATGTAAGATGATCCCATTACATTGATGTTCATTCACTAAAGTGACACATTATGCTATGAGTTCTTGGAAAGACAGTCTGTCTTGTTTAAAATCAATATCACTTTAACGTAGGAAATTTCCATACCATGTTTCCATATCTGAGTTTAAATGTTTCTGTGCTCTTAGCTGCATAGTATTGAGGAAAACAATTAAAAGGCTGAGAAGCAGTCTAATATCATATAGACACTATCATAACTATGTGTTAGAAATTGATCTTTCTACAACTAAAACACACACCTGACAGAATTTGCTGAATACATTCTCAATTTAATCCTAATTCTTAGCTGGAGGCTCCACAGATGCTTAATCAGTACACTTCACCAAAGATAATTTAGAATTATATTAGCATTAATGGGGAAATTTGACACATTAAAGATAATACATCAAAGAGCTTGAGAACAGAAGAGAGGGAAACTGTGAAATATTCAAGGATTAGTCTTTATTATTGATATCCTAAAAACTTTAAAACAAAATGCTGATCCCCAAATTGCATCCCTCAAATATTCTCTAGCAAAATCTAAAATCACTCTAAAATATATACTCCTTGTGCCTGTAATTTTTTACCTTGCTTTGATACTACTACATACAGTCTCTGTTTTCTCTGCTAGCTTCCCCAAATTCCTATAGAAATTAATTTTCCTTCAAGGTCTCCCCGTAGAAACTACCAATCTAATAATTCAATACCTGTTTAATATTGATACACAGAGGATATGGAAATTAAATTTAAGCCATGGTCTAGACCTGAACTAAGAACCATAAAAAGTAGATTCCAGAGTAAGAAACTAAGTGGAAAAAATGCCGATGTATAAGAATCTGGCTTCCCCATCCCCCAACAAAGATCAACAAGTGGACAGTTATCTGTGAACAAAAATGTCTCTGAGAGACCAGTAGAGTCCACTTAGAAAGTTTTAGCAACACAGTGAAACAAGCAAACAAACAAAAAACTTGAGAAAAATCACACAAGAAGAGAAGGAAAACAACTTTATTTTGTCTGCATCACCCCATTCCTCAAACCAGCATTGTTCAGTACCAAGAAGAATCTTCCCAGCTAGAAAGAGTTTCTCTTGCCAAGAAAGGAAGAGAGAAGAAAGTGATCAGTTTCTCCAGCATCTCAGGGCACTGCTTCAGTTTCATCCCACCCAGACCAGCAAAGCTGAAATATACTGAGGCACCTCAAAAGGCCAGAAAAGCAGAGGCTATTAAGAGCAAACAGAGAGCCACAGGATTGCAGTTCACAGATGAATTCAGCAGGTATTCCCACTGATGAGGCCAATGGCCAGCACAGTAGCTGCAAATTCATATGGATCTCTGCTAGCTTTTGCCCCATAGGTCTTCTCATTCATTGAAGCCAATGCTTGAATCCCTCAACACTCCCTCCAACACACCCTGCTGCTGGAAGTTGGGAACCACACCAGTAGCCATCCAAGGTATCTGCAGCTATGCAAATATAAGATGCCAGTGACCTGAGATAATCCCCTCCTCTATCAAAGCCCAGGAGCAGTACATGCAGCCAGCTAGAGCTGCAGCTTCATGAGTTCAGGTCACCTATCTATGACTCCCAGATGAACCATTACACCATGCCTATGCTCAAACCTCCCCCCTCAAACTGTATGCCTGACACCTGTCATTGGACTCCATTGTAGTGCACATGCCTTGTGGGAGGGGAGCATATGCAGCCACAATGAGCACATTGACAGATGGAGGACCTACAGATGGTTTTGGCCCTGGATCAGGCCTCAAAAAGAGATCCAGGAAATGTCTGACAAATAATTAAAAATAATTGTTCTAAAAATGCTCAGAAAGCTAAAAGAGAAAAAAGAAACAGTTTAATGATATAGGGTAAAGCAATACAAGAACAAATTGGGGGGGGTCAATAAAAAAATAGAAAACATAAAAAAAAATTTTTGTAGATAGAAAGTGCAATGGCTACACTCAAGAAGTCAACAGAGAGCTTCACCAGCAGATTTGAACAAACCAAAGAGAGAACAAATGAGCTCAAAGACAGATGAGGACTTATAGGATATCATCAAAGAAATAATGAACACTCATGGGAGTCCCAGAAGGAGAAGACAGGGAGAAAGACATAGAAAGCTTATTTAAACATATACTGGCTGATAGCTTTCCAACTCTGGGAAGAAACTTGGATATCCAAGTTCATGAAGCTAATAGATCACCTCAAAATTTCAACTGAACATTTTCTTCTCCTATATATGTAACAAGCACAAGCAAGAAAAGAAAAAATAAATAAGTGGGATTGTATCAAAGTAAAAAGATGCTGCACAACAACAACAATCAGCAAAATAAAAAGGCAATCTAGTGAAGGGGAGAAAATATTTGCAAATCATATACCTGATAATGCATCCATACCCAAAATACATAAAAAGCTCATACAAGTCAAGCAAAAACAATAAATAAATAAATAAATAAATAAATAAATAAATAAATAAATAAATAGATTAGAAAATCAATAAAGGACATGAATAGACATTTTGCAAAGATGACACACAAATAACAAATGGGTACATGAACAAGTGCTCAACATCACTAATTATCAGCAAACTGCAAGTCAAAACCACAATGAGATATCACCTCACACATGCTAAGTTTGTTATCATCAAAAAGGTAAAAGTTAATAAATACTGGCAAAAAAAGGGAGAAAAAGGGAACCCTTGTACATCATTGGAGAGAATGTAAATTGGTGCAGCCACTATGGACAACAGAATGGTGGTACCTCAAAATCTTAAATATAGGGCCACCATATGATCCAGCTATCCCACTTCTGGGTAAATATTCAAAGGAATTGAAATCAGGATCTCAAAAAGATATTTTCTCGTTCACATTCACTGTAGCCTTATTCACAATATCAAAGATATGCAAACAACATAAGTGTCTATCAATAGATGAATATAAAAGTAAATGCGTGTCGACAATGGAATATTATTCTGCCATGAAAAGAATGAATTTCTGCCATTTGAGACAACCTGGATGAATCTCGAAGGCATTATGCTAAGAGAAATAAGCCAGACAGAGAAAGATAAATACTATATATCACTTATCTGTGGAATCTAAAAAATCCCAACTCAGAAGAGAGTAGTATTATGGTTACCAGGGGCTTTTAGTTGTGGAAATAAGGAGATATGGTCAAAAGGTAAAAATTTCCAGTTATAATATTAACAAGTTCTTGGGAGCTAGTGTACAGCATGACAATTATAGCTAATAATACTGCATTATATACATGAAAGTTGCTGAGTAAATCATTAAAGTACTCATGACAAAAAAAAGAAATAGTAATTATGTAACAGGATGGAGGTGTTAGTTAATTCTATGGTGGTAATCCTTTGGCAATACATAAATATATAAAATCAACAAGTTGTACACTTTAAATTTACATAGTGTTATACGTTAATTATATCTCCATAATGTTGGAGGTGGGAAAACATTCAGAGAGAGAAAGACACCAGCAACATTACATCATAGGAAGCCCTGGACTCTCCTTCCCTCTCACAAATACACTGAGTAAGCAAGAATTCATAGATAAATTCCCTTTGCGATGAATCATAAATTAAAGTCTCCTTTACTCTGGGAGCATAAAAAACCAGACTCATCAAAGTCAGTAGGAAGATTCAGGAAACCCTCTCATTAGAGACCCTACCCAATCACAAGCCTAACAAGCAGAAAGAGACCCTCTACATCCCAGTCACACTCAGCAGAGGGAAGGGATTTGTGTGCAAGCTTTGGACCTATACACTTCCAAAGGAGCTGCCCCCAAACTGGAATCTTTCTTTTAGTTCTTGGAGCTTTGATGGGTCTGGACAGTCTAGCTGCCCAGGAAACAACAGCGGTGGCAGCTTGGGCTGGTAGACACCAATGGTACCCCTCCCAATCGCCACAGAGTGAGTGGATAATAATCCCAGCTCTTATCTTCTACCTTGGAAGGGAAAGAGTTGATCCACTTTTCCAGAGCTCATAGTACTAAACAGAAATCATGGAGCTTATGATATCCTAATTAAACTGAAAAATGCACTAAAAGGATTCAACAACAGGCTACATCAGCCAAAAGAAAATATCAGTGAACTCGAAGAAAGTCATTGGAAATTAGTAAAGAGCAAACAAGACTAAAAAAAATGAAAAAAAGTGAAGAAAGCTTAATATACATGTGAGACACAACTCTCCAAAGTGGAATTGCTGGGTCACATGCTAATTCTATTTTTAACTTTCTGAGAGACCTGCATATGCATTTTGTGGGACTATCATACGCATTATGGGAGTTCCATAAGAAAAATAGAAAAGGAAAGGATCAGAAAGCATATTCAAAAAATTAATGGCTAAAAACTTCCCAAATTGGAGAGAAGAAAAGGACATCCAAATCCAGTAAGACCAAAGAACCTCAAATAAGTTGAACTCAAAGAAATCCATACCAAGTCACATTATAATCAAAATGTCAAAATTCAAAGACAAAGAGAAAATTTAGAAAGCAGGAAAAAAGTGAGTGATCACATTTAAGGGATCCCCTATAACACTATGAGTAAATTTTTCAACAGAAAACTTGTCAGCCAGAAGGCGGTGAGATGATATATTCTAAGTGTTGAAAGAAAAAAAAAACTGCCAACAAAGTATACTATACTGGGCAAACAAACCTTCAAAAATTAAGGGAAGAAACACAGCAGAGTGAGAGATGTCCCCAGATCTCTCCCCTTGAAACAACAATAAGATGAACATCTACAACTAAACAAAGAACACCCAACCTGCACACAAGCACGTCTGAGCTTGGGATCTGCACATAAGAGCTACCATAAGTCAGAATCCCAGGAGTCAGGCAGTAGACTGGGAGAAACAAATAGGCTGCCTCTCACAGCCAGAGCTCCCAGCAGGAGGAGGGGGAGGGGAAAAGGTGCGGCAGGTTTCCTGAACAGCCCTGCCTGAGAGAGCTGTGAGCTTCACGCAGCAGCTGTGCCCAGGAATCAGGGCAGAAAGCAGAGAAGTGGGGACAGCAGAGAAGTGGGGACAGCAGAGAAGTAACAGTTGATTATTACCAGCCATGGTTGCAAAACATGAGGCTGAGTCACAGATCCCATACCCTAACCCAAAGTGCCCCTCCCCCCATATCCTCCAAGACCAAACACCGCGGTACCCCAGGGGAATCTGAGCAAAAGCTACTAAAACTGTCACTAACACCCACAGGAACTGAGACTGGGGGTAGCAAGCGTGATTGAATATTTATAAGAAAAAGAAAAGACATTATTTAGACTTTATATAAAACAGAATCCAAGAAGTTTAGATGCCACCTACTGGAAACGGAAAGAAAAATGCCATCTTTGCAACAGGCTAAAGAGAGACCTTTATATAATAAATCTTCCTGGAAAAAAATCAGAATACACTTCCACTAATGCTCAGGTGGAGAAATAGTCAATTAAACACCACGAACAACCAAGGCAACAAGGCATCTCAGAAAGAAAGAGAAAAATCTCCAAAAAATAAGCTTAAAGACATAGAAATACGCAACTTAAATGACAGAGAATACAGGATGATACATCTGAAAAAACTCAATGAGATCCAAAATAATATCAACAATTCCAGGAACTAAAAAAACAACTAGATTAGCAGAATGAAATTTTTAGCAAGGAGACCAAAACTCTCAAATAAAATCAAATAGAACTTCTGTAGATGAATAACACAATGAAAGAGATGAAAAATGAAATAGCAAGCTTAGGAAATAGAGTCGACCAAATAGAGGAAAGGATCAGTGATATGAAAGACAGAAATCTAGAAATAAATCAGAAGGAAGAAGAGAGAAACCAAAGAATGAAAAATAAAGAAAGAGAAATACAAAAACTAGCTGATGCCATCAGGAAAGGAAGCATAAGAATAAGGGGCATTCTCAAAGAGGAGGAAAAGGACAAATAGTTGATGAGAATTTTCTAAATCTAAAGAATGAACTGGAGATCAGAGGGAAGATGGCAGATTAGGTAAAAGCAGGTTTCATCTCCTCCCAGGTCTGCATTGAAATTACAAACAAATAATAAAATAATCAACGTAGAGAATCACCTGAAGTTCAGCTGATAATATAAAGGAGCCACATCGAAGCTGGTAGGAGGGGCAAAGTCGCAAATCGGGCTGTACCCGCATCCGGTGTCTTAGAGGATCACCGGGAGGGACAGTGAGGCTACAAAGGCTCTCCTGAAGGAGAGGGAGGTCCTGGTCTCAGCTGGGAGCTCCCCGGCCTAAGGAAGGAGAGATTCCAAAAACTCTGACTGTAGAAACCAGACGGGATTCTGGCCATCTGGGTGAGACTGAAGGAGAATGAAACCCTAGACACTCCTTTGAAGGATTCATGCACAGGTTTTCTGACCTGTGGACACTCACCCAGGACACCAGCGGTGGGTCAGAGGCTTGCCTGGGATTCATTCTGAGAAAGTCTACATTACGTGGCACCAGAAAGAGGGCTGGAAGTGCAGCCATCATTGTGCCTTAGTCTTGCCCCTACGAGCAATCTACAGACCTTGCCAGGTTGACTGTGCAGACTCCTCCCACAGTGCTGGCCAGATGGCATCAGCCTGCCCCACCCAAGCTGCAGATTGCCCAGGGCACTTGTTGCTGGATGACTGCCCAGCCCTGCTCCTATTCAGGGCCAAGCATTCACAGCTGGCGGCCAGCACTGTGAGCCCCATTTCCATTCCCAGCGGGCAGCCAGCATCGTGAGCCACATTTCTGAGATAAGGCAGATCACTGCTGCCAACACAAATTTGGGTGGGTATCGGGAATCTGTGGGCCAGTCCTAGACAGTAGCTAGTCTTGTTGTGATCTAGGACTTCTGCTGGAACTCAGGAATGGTTACCAAAGTTGCAGCAAGACTTAGGCTATATTGATCTGTCATTGTCTCTCTGATACTATTTTTTTTTTTGGTGGGGGGGGAGGGGGCGGAAATATAAAACTGTATATTTGTATCTACATTTGAATTATTTTATTAAATTCCATACAGTTAACTAAAAATTTGAGCAGCTCTGTGGACTATATTTAAATAAAAGTTTCACAATAAATAATATAGTCTCATTGATGTTAACGATGTATCGAGCTCATAAGTTTTACCGCTCTGCATCACCAACGGTTTTTGCAAATACATAGTCTCTCTCTCCAAAACACATAACACCACCTTTCAAATAGAATTTCCATTTGTTCTTTGCTCGATGAATCTTGTCATACTGACAGACACCCTACCCACGAATTGCCCCAGGCAGCCCACTGAAATTTCCCCAGGCAGCCCACAGCCCTGCCTCTCCCCTCCTCATCTCCCAATCCACACAGGCAACAAACTGGCTAGCACAGGGCAGGCGCTGCACAGAAATCAGTGGCAGGCAGAACTCTGCTGCCTGCAAGAGTTGCAATATTGTGTCTGGGGAGTGCAAGGGTCTGCGGGACCGCCCCAGATGGCAGCTGGTCTCACTGTGATCTGTGACTACAGAGGGAACACCCAGGCACAGAAGTTGCAGCAAAACTGAGGATATATTAGCCAGATGGACCTTGTCTCCCTGAGATCCCACTTCACCCAAGCCACAAAGTGCCAGTAGCCCATTGACAAGCAGCCTCTTGTACCCTGCTTGGCTCTGGGGTTGTGCAGTCAATGCAGGCAAAAGACCTTGGCTAGCACAATGAGCGCATTTCGAGAAAAACAGTTTGGGACAGACCACTACTGCCTGTATGAGCTGCAATATCTCTGGAGGGGATTGCAGGGGTTTGTATTGGCCTGATGGCCCTTGACTCCCTGAGCTCCTGCTCCATCCAATACACAAAGCGCCCACTGCACATTGAGAGGCAGCTGCCCCTGCCCTGGGATAGTGCATTCAGGCCCACGATGGGCAGCAGCTGACCTTGCTATGGGTGGAAACTTGTACAGGGAGCCACAGACAGCTTTGGCATGTAAACTGACACAGCAGTGGCAGGAGGAAATTTACTCAATAGACCCAGGAGACTCCCAGGGTCCCTGCGCCACCCGATAAGCATATCACCCAGAGGCTCATCCAGTTTCAGAGACTTATGGGCAACTGAAAGTCAGTGCCAGGCCTTGAGGAGCACTGGTCCCTCTGCTAAACTGCTATAGGTCAGAGATAGAGATAACTGACTGCTGCTTACAGCATTGTCTCTTCTACCTACCTACAGATCCAGCATAGGCAACAACCATCTGGGATCACTTTGTAGCCCTGAGCAATCAAAAGCAGTGGCTGACCTTGGCCCCTCCCAAGGGGCCACAAAACCAATACATCTGGAGGCTAGCACCAGACCATAAAAGAGCAACTTCTGACTAGTCCCATTAGTGATACCCACAAAGGGTGGTTGCAACAAGTACACAAGCCTGCTAGGGCAATCCCACTCAGTGGGATCAGCCCCCACACAGCAACTCTTACCCTCTGAGTGCAGCCAGTTCCCACAATTAGTCAGCCTAAGCGATAATCCTATACACTGATCTACTAACAACAAGAAAGACTTGGCGACAACAGAAGATCACAAACAACCCACACAAAAGTCACCTCCAGAGTCCCCGGCATAAGGGATCAAGGACAGTGCACCACCACGCCACACAGGACTCCTTCCACATTAGGCCATATGGCAAAAACTGAGAGACGAAACAAATATTCCTGACACAGAAACAAACACAGAGAGGCTAATAAAATAAGAAATCAAAGAAAGATGCCATAAATGAAACAACAGAAGAAAACTCCAGAAAATAAGCTAAATGAAATGGAGGCAAGCAACCTACCAGAGACAGAGTTCAGAATAATGATTATAAGGATGCTCAGCAAACTTATGGGGAGAATGGATGAGCACAATGAGAACCTCAACAGAGAGATAGTAAGCATTAAAAAGGACATAGAAACAATAAAAAGGAACCAAATAGAAATGAGGAATACAATAATTGAAATGAAGAATACACTAGAAAGATTCAATAGTACATTGGATAAAGCAGAAGATCAAATCAGCGAATTGGAAGACAAGGTAGCAGAATATACCCAGTCAGAACAACAAAAAGAAAAAAGAATTTTAAAAAATGAGGAGAGTTTAAGAGATCTCTGGGATGACATGAAGCATAAAAATATCCGGATCATAGGAGTACCTGTAGAGGAAGAGAGAGAACAAGGGGTTGAGAATCTATTTGAAGAAATAATGTCAGAAAATTTCCCTAACCCAGAAAAAGAATTAGACATAGAAGTTCAGGAAACACAAAGAATCCCAAACAAGAGGAATTCAAACAGACCTACACCAAGACACATCATAATTAAAATGCCAAAGGTCAAAAACAAAGAGAGCATCCTAAAAGCAGCAAGAGAAAGGAAGTCAGTTACTTACAAGGGTACCCCCATAAGAATGGCAGCAAGAGAAAGGAAGTCAGTTACTTACAAGGGTACCCCCATAAGAATGTCTGCTGACTTTTCAATGGAAACTTTGCAGATCAGAAGGGAATGGCAAGAAATATTCAAAGTTATGAAAAACAAGAATCCATAGCCACGGATACTCTACCCAACGAGACTTCTGATTCAAATGGTGGGTGAGATAAAGAGCTTTCCAGACAGGATAAAGCTTAAGGAATTAATCAACAACAAGCCAGCATTACAAGAAATGTTAAAGGCTCTTCTGTAAAAAGAGAAGGGGTAAAAAAGAAAACAGAAATAACAAATATGAATAATAAAATGACAGTAACAATGTACCTATCAGTAATCACTTTAAATGTAAATGGATTAAATGCTCCAATTAAAAGACATAAGTTAGCCAAATGGATAAGGAAACAAAACCTATGCATATGCTATCTACAAGAGAACCACTTCAGATAAAACAACACTCACAGACTGAAAGTAAAGGGATGGAAAAAGATATTTCATGCAAGTGGAAATGAAAAAAAAAAGCCGGGGTAGCAATATTTATATCAGATAAAATAGACTTTAAAACAAAGGCTATAATAAGAGACCAAAAAAGGCATTACATAATGATAAAGGATCGATAAATCAAGAGGACATACCCTAGTAAACATATACGCACCCAACATACGAGCACCTACATACATAAAGCAATTATTGACTGACATAAAAGGAGAGATCAATATAATACACTCATAGTAGGAGACTTTAACACTCCATTGACACCAACAGACAGATCTTCCAGGCAAAGAATCAACAAGGAAACAATGGGCCTAAAAGACACACTAGAACAGATAGACTTAATAGATATTTTCAGAGCATTTTACCCTAAAGCAGCAAAATATACATTCTTCTCAAGTGCACAAGGAACATTTTCAAGGATAGACCACATGTTAGGATTTGTTGAGACAATTCGAGTCTCAATAAATTTAAGAAGATTGAAATCATATCAACCTTCTTCACTGATCACAATGGTATGAAACTTGATATCAACTACAAGAAAAAAACTGGAAAATACACAAACATATGGAGACTAAATAACATGCTACTAAACAATGAATGGGTTAACAATTAGAGCAAGGAAGAAATCAAAAGATACCTAGAGACAAATGAAAATGAAAACACAACGACTCAAAATTTATGGGACACAGTGAAAGCAGTCCTAAGAGAGAAATTCATAGCAATATAGGCCTACCTCAAGAAAGAATAAAAAGCTCAAATAAACAATCTAACCCTACAATTAAAAGAACTAGAAAAGAAACAGCAAACAAAGCCAAAAGTGAATAGAAGGAAGGAAATAATAAAGATCAGAGTAGAAATAAATGAAAGAGTCTAGAAAAACAATACAAAAGATTAATAAAACCAAGAGATGGTTCCTTGAAAGGATAAACAAAATTGACAGACTCTTAGCCAGACTCATCAAGAAAAAAAGAGAGAAGACTCTAATAAAATCAGAAATGAAAAAGGAGAAATAACCACAGACTCCACAGAAATATGATGAATCATAAGAAAATACTACTAGCAATTATATGCCAATAAATTGGACAATCTAGAAGAAATGGACACATTCCTAGAAATATACAATCACCCAAGACTGAGTCCGGAAGAAACAGAAAATCTGAACCAACCAATTACCACCAATGAAGCAGAATCATTAATTAAAAACCTCCCAAAAAAACAAAAGTTCTGGACCAGATGGTTTCATAGGTGAATTTTACCAAACATTCAAAGAATTATCACCTATTCTTCTCAAACTATTCCAAAAAATTCAAGAAGAGAGAAGGCTCCTTAATTCCTTTTTATGAGACCACCATTACTTTGATTCCAAAATCAGGCAAAGACATTACAAAAAAAGAAAACTATAGTCCAATATCTCTTATGAAAATTGATGCAAAAATCTTCAACAAAATATTAGCAAACCGAATTCAAGAATACATTAAAAATATTATATACCATGATCAAGTTGGATTTATTCCTGAGATACAAGGTTGGTACAATATCTGCAAATCAATTAATGTGATACATCATGTTAACAAATCAAAAGATAAAAACTATATGATCATATCGATAGATGCAAAAAAAGCGTTTGACAAAATCCAGCATCCATTTATGATAAAAATTCTCAGCAAAATGGGAATAGAGGGAGCATACCTCAACGTAATAAAGGCCATATATGACAAACCTACAGCTAACATCGTACTCAATGGGGAAAGGCTAAAAGCATTTTCCTTAAGTTCAGGATCAAGACAAGGATGCCCACTTTCACCACTCCTCTTCAACACTGTATTGGAAGTCTTAGCCACAGCAATAAGACAAGAAAGAGAAATAAAAGGCATCCGAATTGGAAAGGAAGAAGCAAAACTCTCATTATTTGCCAATGGCATGATACCAAATATAGAGAAACCAAAAAAACCCTGTTAGTACTGATCAATGAACTCAGTAAAGTAGCAGGTCACAAAATAAATATTCAGAAGTCAGTGGCATTTTTATATACCAATGATGAACTTTCAGAAAGAGAAATTAAGAAAACAATCCCATTACAATTGTGTCGAAACTATAAAATGCCTAGGAATCAAATTAACCAAGAAGGTAGAAGACCTGTTTTCAGAAAATAATAAGTCATTTTAAAAAGAAATTGAAGAAAATATAAATAAATGGAAGCATATTCCATGTTCAGGAAGAATCAACATCATTAAATGGCCATACTACCCAAAGCAAACTATAGATTCAATGCAATCTCTATTGAAATATCAATGGCATTTTTCATGGAGCCATAAAAGACACCAAACAGCCATAGCAATTTTGAGAAAGAAGAACAAAGTTGGAGGCATCACACTGCCTGATATTAAACTATACTGCAAGGCTACAGTAATCAAAACAGCATGGTATTGTCATAAAAACAGATAGATTGATCAATGGAACAGAATAGGGAGCCCAGAAATAAATCCTTACTTATCCACTCACTAATATATGACAAAGGAGGTAAGAATATGCAATGGGATAAAGACAGTCTCTTCAATAAATGATGTTGGGGAAATTGAACAAATACATGCAACAAAAAAAAAAAAAAAAAAGAGAGAGAGAGAGAAGCTGGACCACCTTCTTACACCATAAGCAAGAAAAGACTCAAAATAGATTAAAGACTTAAATGTAAGACCAGAAACTATAAAACTTCTAGAAGAAAACATAGGCAGTAAATCTCTGACATCACTAACAGGAATTCCTTTTTGGTTATATCTCCTCGGGCAGCGAAACAAAAGAAAAATAAACAAATGGGACTACATCAAACTAAAAAGGTTTTATACAGCAAAGGAAACCATCAACAAAATAAATACAACCAACTGTTTGGGAGAAGATATTCACTAATGATACATCTGATAAGGGGTTAATATCCAAAATATATAAAGAACTCATTCAGGGTTAAAGAAATACAAATTAGTAATTGATAGAAGGTGACAGGGATGGGGAGCATGGCTAGGGAATGCAGTTAACATTAATATGTTGGCTAGGTGGAGGGCCAGGGGAGGGAGGGAATAATTAGGGGGATCATTTTATAACCTATATAGATGTCTAACCAATGTACTATATACTTGAAACTAATTTTAAAAAATGAATTTAAAAAAATAACATTAAAAAATGAACTGGAGCTTGGAATTCAAGAAATCAAGAGAAACATGGCGAAGTAAGAGATGTCCCCGGATCTCTCCACTTGAAACAACAAGCTGAACATCTAAAACTCAAGAAAAAAACACCCAAACTGGACATCAGCACATCTGAGCATGGGATCTGCGCATAAGAGCTACCACAGAGCTGAACACCAAGTGTCAGGCAGTGGACTAGAAGAAACAAAGAAGCTGTGTATCACAGCTACGGAGCTCCCTGTAGGAGTAGGGGGCGTGGAAAAGGTGTGGCAACTTCCCTTAATAGACCTACCTGGGGGAGCTGTGAGCTCCATGCAGCCAACGGCAGTGCCCAGTCATCAACGCAGAGGCAGAGAAATGGGGACGGCAGAAAAGCGGGGACGACAGAGAAATAACAGTAGATTTTTACCAGTGCAGTTGCAAAACTGAGGCTGAGCTGCAGCCCCCATCCCCCAAACCAGAGAGCAACTCTGCCATACCCTTTGAGACAGAACACCTCAGAGTCCCAGGGGAATCTGAGCAAACGCTACTGAAACTGTCACTAACACTGACAGGAACTGAGATTGAGGGTAGTGAGCATCCATAAGGGAAAAAAAGACATTATTAAGACTTTATATAAGCAGAGATCCAAGAGGCTTAGATACCATATACTGGAAACCATAGAAAAACACCTTCTATCCAAAGGGAGGGACCATGATATAATAAATCTTCTTTCTGGAAAAAAAAAAAAAATCAAAATACACTTCCATTAATGCCTAGGTGGAGAAACAGTCCATTAAAAAACATGAACAACCAAGGTGACAAGGCATCTCAGAAAGAAAGAGAAAAATCTCCAGAAAATAAGCTTACATACATAGAAATATGTGACTTAAATATTTGACAGAGAATTCAGGATGGTACTTCTGAAAAACTTCAGTGAGTTCTGAAATAAATCATATCAAAAATTTCAGGAATTGAAAAAACAACTAGATGAATAGAATGAGTTCTTTAGCAAGGAGATTAAAACCCTCAAAAAGAACCAAATAGACTTTCTAGAGATAAAGAATACACTGCAAGAGTTGAAAAATGAAGTAACAACTTGGGAAATAGAGTTGACCAAATAGAAGAAAGGATCAATGATATTGAAGACAAAATTCTAGAAATAAATCAGAAGGAAGAAGAGAGAAACCAAAGAATGAAAAAATGAAAGAGAAATACAAGAACTAGCTGATACCGGGAGAGGAAACATAAGAATAATGGGAATTCTCAAAGGGGAGGAAAATAAGCAGGGATTAGAAAGCATTTACAGACAAATAGTTGATGAGAATTTCCAAAATCCAAAAAATAACCTAGAGTTTGGAATTCAAGGAGCCAATATAATACCCAATTATCTCAATCCTAAAAGGCCTTCACCAAAACACACTGTATTAAAATTATCAAAAATCGACGACAAAGACAGAATTCTCAGGGTAGCCAGGAAAAGGAGATGGTAACCTATAAAGGAAAACCCATTACATTATCATCAGACTTCTCAACACAAACCTTACAAGCCAGAAAGAAGTGGAATCAAATACTCAAACTATTAAATGAAAGGAACTACCAGCCTAGAATAATGTATCCAACAAGCTCTCTTTTAGATATGAAAGAGAAATAAAGACCTTTCCAGACATACAAAAATTGAGGGAATTCTCCACAACCAGGCCTACACTATAGGAAATACTGAAATGGGTCAGCTCACCTAAAACGAAATGACCAAAAAAAAAAAAAATACATAATAAGGAGTAAGGTGACTAGCAGACTGACAGAAGCAGAGGAGTGCACCCTTTACTAAGAACAGGGCATTATAAGCTTAAATAATAAGAGAATTGTTACAACAAGATAGTAATGAATGTTCAGCATACATAAGGACAAATTGAGACAACAATGACTGAAAAGGAGAGGATTCAAAGATACAAATTCACAAAGGGGAATGGAGATAAGGCATGCACAGAAGAAAAGGGACAACTCTGTGTGTGTGTGTGTGTGTGTGTGTGTGTGTGTGTGTGTGTTTGTGTGTGTGTATCCTTTTCATATTCATAATGGTAACCACATGCCAAAAATTCAGAACTAAAGTATGTTAACATAAAACAAGAAGGACTAGAGGGAAAACAAACAAAAGCCAACCAAAATAAAGAAAACAGAAACACGAGGACAAGGAAGCAATGGAAACACCGAGCTACCAGAAAGCAAAAGATAAAATGGCTATAAGAAGACCTCATATTTCAATAATCACCCTAAATGAAAATGGACTGAACTTACCAATAAAAAGGCACAGAATTGCAGATTGGATCAAAAAACAAAATCCAATCATATGCTGCCTCCAGGAGACACATCTCAGCTCCAAAGACAAATACAGACTCAAAGTGAAAGGGTGGAAAATGATATTTCAAGCAAATGGCATTCAGAGAAAAGTGGGAGTAGCGGTACTAATATCGAATGAAATAGACTTCAAAATAAAAAACATAAAAAATACTGAGTGACACTTCATAATGATAAAGGGAATTATGCACTAAGAAGACATAACACTTATTAATATCTATGCTCCCAATCAGGAAGACCCAAAATACGTAAAGCAATTACTAACAGAACTAAAGGGAGAAACACAACAAAACATGATCGTAGTAGGGGATCTACATAACCCATTGTCAGATATGAACAGATCATCCAGACAAAAAATCAATAAGGAAATAATATCCTTAAATGACACGTCAGACCAGTTGGACATAATTGACATTTACAGAGACTTCCATCCCAAAACAGCTGCTTATACGTTCTTCTCTAGTGCACATAGTACATTCTCAAGAATCGACCACATAATGGGACACAGAGACAGCCTCAACAAATATAAGAGGACTGAAATCATAACAACCATATTCTCTATCATAATGCTTTGAAGTTGGAGAACAACTGCAAAAAGAAAGCAGGAAGAACCACAAATACATGGAGATTAAACAACATGCTACTGAAGAATAACTGAGTCAGAGAAGAAAGAAAAAGAGAAATCGAGAGATAAATAGAAATGAATGATAATGATAGTACAACATATCAAAACTTTTGGGACATGGCAAAAGCAGTCATAAGAAGAAAGTTCATATCATTACGGGTCTATCTCCAAAAACAAGAACGAGCTCCAATAAACAACCTAATGCTTCATCTTTAAAAACTAGAAAAGGAAGAACAAATGAAGCCTAAAGTCAGCAGAAGGAAAGAAATAATCAAAATTAGTGCAGAAATAAATGAAATTGAAAACAAACAAAAAAAATAGAAAAAATAAATGCAAAAAAAGCTGTTTTTTTGAGAAGGTTAATAAAAGTGACAAATCTCTGGCAAGACTCACTAAAAAAAAAAAAGAAGACCACAAATAAACAGAATCAGGAGTGAAAGAAGAAAAATTACAACAGACACTGCAGAAATACAAAGGATCATACAAGAATACCATGAAAAAGTATGTAACACCAAATTTAATAACCTAAAAGAAATGGACCAGTACTTTGAAAAATACAATCTTCCTAGGTTGAATCAAGATGAACTGAAAAATCTAAATAGACTGATCAGCAGTATGGAAATTGAAACAATCATCAAAAACCTACCAAAAACTAAAAGTCCAGGCCTAGATGGCTTCACCAGGGAATTCTAACAAACATTCAAAGAAGATTTGATACCTATTCTCCTCAAACTCTTCCAAAAAATTGAAGAGGAGGCAATACTTCCTAACTCATTTTATGAAGCCAATATCAACCTGATACCAAAACCTGGTAAAGATAACACACACACACACACACACACACACACACACACACACACACACAAAACTACAGACCAATATCTCTGATGAATACAGATGCAAAAATCCTAAATAAGATACTAGCAAACAGAATACAGCAACATATTAAAAAGATTATACCTCACGATCAAGTGGTCTTCATCCCAGGGGCACAGGGATAGTTTAACATACACAAAATCGATTAATGTAATACACCATGGAAACAAATTAAAAAATAAGAATCATATGATCATATCAATAGATGCAGAAAAAGCCTTTGACAAGATACAGCATCTATTTATGATCAAAACTTCAAAAAATCAGTTCGGAAGAAAAATACCTTAATATAATAAAGGCCATATATGATAAGCCCTCAGCCAACATTATACTTAGTGGTGAAAAACTAAAAATCTTCCCTCTAAGATCAGGAACAAAGCAAGGCTCTCCACTATCACCACTCTTATTCAATATAACATTGACAGTCCTAGCAATAGGGCAAGAGAGAGATATAAAAGGCATTCAAAGAGGTAACAAAGAAGTCAAACTGTCACTGTTTGTGGATGACATAATTCTCTATATAGAAAACCCTAAAGATTCCACAAGAACTCTACTAGAAACAATAAGCAAATACAGTAAAGTCTCTGGATATAAAATCAATGTTCAAAAATCCATACTCTAATAACACATCAGAAAAAGAATTGGAAAAAAATAATTCCTTTTGCAATTGCAACAAAAAGAATAAAATACCTAGGAATAAATCTAACGAAACATTTAAGGACATAAATAATAAAAACTATAAGACCATGTTAAAAGAAATCTAACAAGATACAAAGTAATAGAAAGATATTCCGTGTTCTTAGATTGGAAGAATCAACATAGTTAAAATGACCTTATTACCTAAAGCATTATACAGATTTAATGCAATCCCCATCAAAATCCCATCAGCATTTTTTAAAGAAATAGAAAAACAACAACAACAAAAAAGACTCCGAATTGCCAAAGCCATTCTGAGAAAAAAGAACGAGGCTGGAGACATCACTCTGCTAGACTTCAAATTATACTACAAAGTGACAGTAATCAAAACAGCGTGGTACTGACAGCAAAACAGACATACAGAACAGTGAAACAGAATTGAGAGTCCAGAAGTAAACCCATATTTATATGGGCAAATAATTTTCAACAAAGAAGCCAAAAACATACAGTGGAGAAAGAAAAGCCTCTTCAATAAATGGTGCTGGGAAAATGGGAAAGTCACCTGCAAAAGAATGAAATTAGATTGTTGTCTATCACCACACACCAAAATTAACTCAAAATGGATTAAGGATCTGAATATAGGAACTGAAACAATAAAATACATAGTAAAAAACATAGGAACTAAACTCTAGGTCCTTGGACTTAAGGAAGATTTTATGAATTTGACCTCAAAGACAAGGGAAGTAAAAGCTGAAATAAATGAATGGGACTACATCAAATTAAAACGCTTCTGCTCAGCAAAAGAAACTATCAACAAGGTAAAGAGACAACTATCTGGATATATTTGCAAGCAATGCCTCTGTTAAGGGCCTAATATCCAAAATATACAAAGAATTCATACGACTCAATAACAACAAAAAAGCAAATGATACAATCAAAAAATGGGCAGAGGATATGAACAGACACTTCTCTCTAGAGGACATACAAATGGCCAACAAATATGTGAAAAGATGTTCAGCATCACTAGCTATTAGGGAAATGCATATCAAAACCACAATGAGATACCATTTCACACCTGTTAGAATAGCTATAATCAACAGAACAAGCAATAACAAATGTTGGAGAGAATGTGGAGAAATAGGAATCCTCATACACTGCTGGTGGGAATGCAAATTGGTATAGCCACTATGGAAAATAGTATGGAGGTTCCTCAAAAAACTAAGAATTGATTTACCATATGATCCAGCAATCCCTCTACTGGGTATTTACCCCAAAGACTTGAAAACTCATATCCAAAATGATATTTGCATACCAATGTTCACAGCAGCACTATTCACAGTGGACAGGACATGGAAGCAACCAAAGTGTCCTACGATAGATGATTGGCTAAAGAAGCAGTGATACACATATACAATCGAATATTACTCAGCCATAAGAAGAGATGTAATACTGCCATTTGCAACAACATGGATGGATCTCGAGATAATCATGCTAAGCGAAATAAACCAGACAGAAAAAGTTGAAAATCACATATCACTTATATGTGGGATATCAACCTAAAAGCAACAAATGAATAGGACAAACAGACAGAGACTCATGGACATGGACTACAGACTAGTGGTTACCAGAAGGGGAGGAGAGGGGAGGTAGATGATGTTAAGGGGATCAAATATAGCGGGGTAGGGGGAGGGTGAACTGAGTAAAGGGGATCAAATATATGGTAGCTGAAGGAAACTGGACTTTAGGTGGTAAACACACAGTAGAATATACAGATGTCAAATGGTAATGTACGCCTGAAAATTATATAATTGTATTAACCAATGTTATCCCAATAAACAATAAAAATAAATAAACATGCTACTATAAACACGGGTGTACAAATATCTCTTACAGACACCACTTTCAGTTCTTTTGGACAATAGGCAGCTATTGAAAATTTGTCCTCAGTCATCATAGTATTTCAACCCAAATTAACTATAATTCTTTGACTAGGTCTTTTATGGCCTGTTGTGGACACTAGTTAACTAGTGGAATTGCTAGAAGTGGAATTGCTGGGTCATATGCTAATTCTATTTTTAACTTTCTGAGAGACCATCATACTATTTTCTATAGTGGTTGTACCATTTTACATTCCCACCAACAAGGCACATGGTTCTAATTTCCCCACATCCTCACCAACACTTGTCTTTTATTTTATAGTAGCTATTACAATGGGAGTTAGGTGGCATCTCATTGTAGTTTTGATTTTTGTTTCCTTAATGCATAGTAATCTTGAGCTTCTTTTTTATGTTTATTGGCCTTTAGTATATTTTCTTTGGAGAAATCTCTATTCGAGTTCTTTGCTCAATTTTAATTGGGCTATTTGGTTTGTGTTGTTGAGTTTTAGGAGTTTTCTATAATTCTGAATATTAAATTTTCTTATCAGATATATTACATGCAAATATTTTTCCCCATGAAACTACAAACAGAAACCAATTAATAAGAGAGCATTAGTAAGTCCTTACATTGGGGGCCAGATAATTCTTTGTTGTACAGACTGCTCTTTGCATTGGAGGATGTTTTGTAGCATCCTGACTTCTATCCTCTAAAAGACAGTCTCACCCCAGCTGTGAAAATCAAAAATTTCTGCAAGCATTGTATCTAGTAGGCAAAGACTATAAATGCAGCTAAATATGCTACAATGCACAGGAAAATCCCTCTCACCCTGACCTCTCACAGCAGAGAGTTGTCTGGACAAAATACCAGTAATTCTCAGGCTGAGAAACTCTGATGTAACTGTTGGGTTTATACTCACACACCTTTATGTGCCACACAATTCTATCTGGTGACAAATCCCCCTAATAATGTCTGTGACTTTATAATTAATGAGATTTTCTACCTTCTAGAATCACCACAAACTAAATGACACCAAAACTTTAACATCATTTATATGATACCTAGATTAGGGAGTTTCCGCATGTGCAGAAATAACACTCATGAGCATGCTGCAAAACAGAATTTGATAAGGAGCTTATAAAAAGGTGGTACATTTCCCGTTGAGCTATCTTTGCTGATCTAATTTTTTAAAAGATTTATTACTGAAACTCAAGGTCCTTTACCATAAATGTATAGATTTCTCTACTTTAAATGATATTTCTTCATGCAGAAGCTACATCTTTCAATATTATACCATAAGCATATTTTAACAACAAAAAAAAAAACACAATCATTTGGTAGTACATAATGATTTGTATTAGGTCCATGGAAAAAGATTTTTATTGGCTGTTGCCTATAAATCATATATGGTTTTTATCTTGTGAAACTAATGCCTGCATCAAAAGTGCTTCGAACCCTGTAGTCAAGACCGTTCTAGTTAACTAGTGTCCACAACAGGCCATAAAAGAACTAGTCAAAGAATTATAGTTAATTTGGGTTGAAATACTATGATGACTGAGGGCAAATTTTCAATAGCTGCCTATTGTCCCCAAGCACTACAGGAAGCTTAAAAATTGGGATTGTTTTCTAAAAATAAGTACAAAAGCTTACTGACAGTCAGGCCCAGACTTATCATATTGTAGATGCATTCACACAAGTGGTCACTAGGATTTGACAGTCATTAGTTTGAAATCAAGATGCTTTAGATGTTATACTTGCCTCCAAGAAGAAATTTGTGTTATTTTAGGTGAAGACTATTGCACTTAAACACATAAAATTCTAACAGAGGGCTTTAAAATCACTGCTAATACTAAAGAAACAGTAAGTAGGATAAATCACCTAGAGAACACCTGACATCCCACTATCAAACTCTAAAAATGTCTGGCCAGCACTAAGATTTATTTCCCTGGTTTTACTTGGAGAAATATTGAATTTGGAGTACACTTTTCTGTTCTTTCTAATTTTACTGGTATTTGTTTATTTTTACCTCAATTATGTTTTTTTTTAATTTATTAAATTTATTGGGGTGACATCAATAAAATTACATAGATTTCAAGAATATAGTTCTATAGTACATCATCTGTATATTGACTTGTGTGTTCACCACCAAAAGTCAAATCTCCTTTTGTCACCATGTATTTGATGTCCTTTCCCTCTGGTAATCACTATACTGTTGCCTCTGTCAATGAGTTTTTGTTTGTTTGTTTGTCTTGTTTGTTGCTTTCAGTTTTATATTCCACATATGAGTGAAATCATATGTCTTTTTAAATAATACTTCAATGTGGCCATTGTCTTTCCAGACAGCACAACCGTGATTCTGATAGAAAAGCAAAACAAAATTGTAATAATCACCAAAACCTCTATGTCATTTCCTACTTAAAATTCTGGCATTCATATCGATCTAGATAATTCTTAGAATTCTTTCTTATGACCTGGCCAAGGAAGGCCTAAAAGGAGAACTGAGAATGGATAATTTCTCTCTCAAAGAATATGAACTGCATATGTACAGGAAAATCTATAGTATTGCAATGAAGCTAATGATCCACACATTTATAGAAAGCTATCAAACTGGACTAGGCAAGTCATAAGCTGAAGCCCTCACTCATCAACAAGTTCATTTGAACAGATTCTTTCTTGAAATCCACACAACCAGTTATTAACCCTGCTTTGTTCTAGTAAAAACCCTTGTTTCATTTAAGTCTAAACTAAATCACACCATCTCAAATTCTATATGATCTTCTGAGAAGCTGTATTTCTACTTGAGGATTCTTCCATGTGCAAATAAGAATTCCATATAAATTCAGAGGCTTCTTCTCGCTTTACAGAACCAAGAAAATATGATTTCCCCTAACAATAATATATGCTAGGCAAGACTTCATTTATTAACAAATTACATTTATATTTTTATTCTATAGAATTGAATAACATAGCTTGGAATAATCAGAATTTAGGAACTAAGAAGAAAATTATGATCATTACCTCCTCCAATTAAATCTCTACATTGTTTGTTAAATGTCCGACATCTTCCTCCATAACAGTGGGCGTTACCCGAATCGCAAGATTGTCCATTGCGTGCAAAAGTGTCAGGCACACAGTGTGGGTTAAATCCATTGCAATATTCAGCGAAATCACATTCTTTATCAAATGATTTCCTACAAAGTATACCAACTGGTTTTAACTAGGAAGGGAAAAGAAACATAAGAGATTACATATCAATGATACCCAAGTTTTCTTTCTCTTAAGGCTTTAAATTTCCATCCATTTTTATTTCTAAGTTGCTAAAGTCACTGATGAAATTATTCTTCTTGTTAACTATTTAAGCATTGCATAGAAACTTAGGCATTGAGTTTATTGTGCATAAAGGAGAGGTTAATGCTTGAGAGAAATGTGGGAAACTTAAAGATAAGAAGACTACCATAATTATTTTTTTAAAAGAAAACAGAGCTAAGGAATTTATGTAAAAATTATTTTCAACCCATTATGGCTATGCTCACCTATGCAGCCTCTGGTTTCTACATATGCCATCCTTAAAGCAGAAATGAGCAACCATTTACAAAACAATGCACACCATAAACATTTAGAAAAAAAGTTTGTAGATTTTAAAAGAAGAAAATTTAAGGACACACAGGAGAAGGTTTATTTAACATACCACATTGCAAACAACTATTAAAAAAATATATATCTCTGATCTCTTCAGTACTTACTCTTTAGCTGATAGCTTCCAAGGTTCCCTTTCTGTATATCTGCTTTTGCTAAGAGAGATTTAATTATCATCACAGCAAATCCCTTCCTCAATTCAAGCCCTGGCTATCATCATTATCTTATGCAAACTAAGTTCTAGCTTTGTTCTAGCTTTCAAAGGTCCTAGAGGCCTAGCTTATATAACATTCATACATACCCCTTCCCCAGAATATGTTTTCTGTGCACTTCTTCTCACGTTTTTCAACATGTATTTGTTACCTGTAGCAAATCTGATACAAATTTTCCAAGTGATGGGTAAGAAAACAACATATAATACTTATGGAGTTAACATTCAAATCAAAACCAGTGATCAAAATTGCTGGTAAAGGAAAATATGTATATAAATATAATGAAAAAGTATTAATATCTGTTTCTTGAGAATATGCTTCCTTTTACAAATATGTGTAAATGTCAATTTTACTTTTATTCTAATTTATTTTGTTATTAAGACTTTACTTTTTACAGCAGTTTAAAGATCACAGAATATATGAGGGGAAAGTATAGAGATTTCCCATATATCCCTGCTCTACACATGCAAAACCTCCCCCATTATCAACATCTCCCACTACAGTGCTACATTTGTCACAAATAATGAACCTACTCTGATCCACTGAAGAAGGTAAGAACAGTTTCACTTTACCCACATCAACTCTCTCCCAAGATGGAACAGTTTAATACCAAGAGAGACCCTCCTGGCCTGTGATTTCTACAAGAGGGCAAAATGAAAGTTATATGAGAGCCTGGTTTCCCCAGCCTTGAGAGACACTGCTTAAGAGGCCCACTTTTGTCTTGTCCAACCCAGATAACTGAGGGAACTGGCATAGCTAAACAGTCTGAGGACACCTAGAAGTAGTGAAAAGGGAGGAGGGCTCACAGCAACCTATGTGTAAATCACAACAACCAGCCACATATCTTATTCACTTGCTCACAGACTCTACCAAGAGCCCCACTCATGAACTAACAGGCCCGGCTCACGTGAGCCAAAAATCACCACCAGCATTCCAAACACACATCCAAGAGCTGGCAATTCACACTCCCCAGGCAATGGTCCACACAAGACATCAACAACAGTATGCACACTCTTGGATGCAACACATGGATATCAGCAGCTGGCTTGACTCTACTGAACTAGAAGATGGACAATCTTGACCACTTCAGGACACTGCCTTAGGGAAAATAAATGGGAGGCTCCCTGAATCTGGATTGGCTTTGCAGGACTGAGAAAAGACACACAATCCATAGGTCCTCCAACGAAGGAACAAGAAAAGTGGAGTGAGCACACTCATAGAGAAGGTCTGAGAGACCCTCAAAACTCTAGTTGAGTTGATTTGGTGACTGGCTTCTTTCTGTCCCAAAGTCAGTAAGAAAAGACTCTTCAAATGTGAACACAGAAATGCAATGCTTCAAGAAACATCAAGAATCAAGGAAGCAGCAAAGAAAGACATCTAGTTACTTATGAGGTACTCCCATAAGAATATCAGCTGATTTCTCAACAGAAACTTTGCAGGCAAGAAGACGTTGACATAAAATATTCAAAGTGATGAAAAGCAAAAACCTACTACCAAGGCTACTCTACCCAGCAAGGCTATCAACTGAAACTGAAAGTACGATAAAGAGCTTCCCAGACAGGAAAAAGCTAAAGGAATTCATCACCACCAAGCCAGTATTACAAGAAATGTTAAAAAGATTTCTTAAAGAAGAAGAAAAGGGAAATAAAAAATAAATATGAGTAATAAAATGGCAATAAATATGTGCCTATCAATAATTACATTAAATGTAAATGGATTAAATGCTCCAAACAAAAGACATAGGGTAGCTGAATGGATAAGAAAATAAAACCCATATGTATGCTATCTACAAGAGAACTACTTCAGATGGAAAGATAAACAGAGACTGAAAGTAAAGAAATAAAAAAAGAAATCTCATGCAAATACAAATGAAAAAAAGGCTGGAGTAGCAAGATTTATTTATATCAGACAAAACAGACTTAAAAACAAAGGCTATAATAAGAAATGAAGAGCTAGAACTGTTACTATTTGCAGATGACATAATACTATATAGAGAGAACCCAAAAGATTCCACCAAAAAACTCTTAACTCTGATAAATGAATTAGTAAAGTAGCAGGATACAAAATTAATATTCAGAAATTGGTTGCATTTTATACACCAATGATGAACTATCAGAAACATAAGTTAAGCAATCAATCCCATTTACAACTGCATCAGAAAAATAAAATACCTAGGAACCAAATTAACCAAGGAGGTAAAAGACTTGTACATAATAAATGATAAATCATTGTAAAAAGAAATTGAAGAAGACGCAAATAAATGGAAGCATATATTGTCCTCACAAAAGGAATTAACATCGTTAAATTGTCCATACTACTCAAAGCAATCGTTAGATTCAATGCAATCCTTATCAAATTATCAATAGCATTTTGCGCAGAACTAAAACAATTAATCCTAAAGTTTATATAGAACCATAAAAGATCTTAAATACCTATGTCAATCTTGAGAAAGAAGAACAAAGTTGGAGGTATGAAACTACCTGATATCAAACTATACTAAAGGTCATAGTAATCAAAACAACATGGTACTGGATAAAAACAGATCAATGGAACAGAATGGAGAATACATATGACATATTATTGAATTATACACTTGAAACCTATATAATTTTGTTAATCAATGTCACCCTAATATATTTTTTAAAAAAAAAAAAACCCTAAAGAAGCCACCAAAAAACTGTTAGAAGTGACCCAAAAAAAGTCAGTAAAGTTGCAGGATACAAAATTAGATTACAAAAATCCTTTGCATTTCCATACATTTACGATGTACAAAGAAACTTTTAAAATCACATGTATATTATGAGAAACAATAAAATACTTAGAAATAAATTTAACCAAGGATGTGAAAGAGCTGTCTATGGACAACTGTAAGGCACTGTTGAAAGATTAAAAGAGAAACAAATAAACAAAAAGATATCCTGTGTTCATGGACAGAAGAATTAATACTGTTAAAATATCTATACTACAAAAAAAGCTCCCCAAAAAATAAAAATAGAACTACCATTGACTCAGGAATCTCATTTCTGAGTATATATCTGAAGAATATAAAATCATAATTTTGAAGAGATATGAGTACCCCCATGTTCATTGCAGCATTATGCACAACATCCAAGACATGGAAACAACCTAAGTGTCCATTAATGAGTGAATGTTACTCATACTTTCACTCTTTTTTTAAGCTTTTATTTTTTATTACTTTTTTATTTTATTTTAGTTTCAGGTATAAAGTACAATGGTTAGGCATTAATATAATTTATGAAATGATCCTCCTGGTTACTCTAGCATCCATCTGGCACGAAACACAGCCATTACAATAATATTGACTATATTCCCCATGCTGTACTCCACATTCCTGTTTTGTATAGATATACATGCATACACACACAATGGTATCATTTATATTATTACATCTGTAATGTTATATAAACTCTATATTATAATATATTATATATTATTAATAAATATTAATAAATATAATAGATATACATCATATATAAAAAAAGGAATAATACACACACACCTGAATAATATTTAGTAATAAAAGAAGGAAATCCTGCCATATGTGACAACACAGATGAACCTTGAGGGCATTATTCTAAATGAAACAAGTCAGATACTTTACAATCTCGCATGCGGAATGTAAAAAAGAAAACAAACAAACAAATTCACCAAAACAGAGAATAAAATGGTGGTTGCCAAAGGCTGCACAGTGGGGGAAATGGGAAGATGATGGCCAAGGGTACAAATTTTCAACTATAAAATTAATAAGTCTGGGGATCTAATGTACAGCATGGTGACTACAGCTAACAATAGTTAACAATAATGTATTAAATACTTGAAAGTTGCTGAGATAGTAATCTTAAATGTTTTTGCTATGTGAAGTGGTATATGTATTAACTAAACTTATTCAGTAATTATTTTGTAATATATACTTATGCCAAATCATTAAGTTGTACACCTTAAACTTACACATGTTATATGTCAATTATATCTCAAATAGAGCTGGGGGAAATTTTTTAAAAAGGATAAAAGCATACCCTTCCTTCCATCTTATAGACGTTTATCTTGGTCAGGAGCTTGTTTCTTTTTTCCTTAGGAATTATGCTGGGTTTGGGCAATTATTCAGGAATTCTTTAAATGCTTTCAATGAAGAGGGATTGAATGATTATAACAATAACTGAATGAATTGCAAAGGAACAGAGGCTTTACCAGAAGACAGTGAATTTAGCCAACTAAAAGAACTAATCTAAATTCCTAATCCCACGTGAGGTTAGGGTATTAGAAAATAAGACCATAAGAGGGTTGTTCCAGATGTATGTCGACCACAGAGAAATCTCAATGGGTACCAGAAAGATTCGTAATGAGGTATAGAAATGGGAAGCCAAGTCAGGAGAAACCAAGCATCAGGCATTACATACATGAGAGTCCTGGAAATGATAGACTGCTGAATGGGCTGAAGTGTGAGAGCGAATCCAATGTTGTTTGCATATAATATAATGGGAAGGGTGAAATATGCTTTCTATCTTCTTTAAACAAGAATTTCAAGAATTGCTGAGCTATTATAAAATACAGATTGCTTCTTACCGTGCACTTTTGTGTGCAGCATTCCCCGGAACCACAAACTTTAGAACCTTTGAGTGTACATGTTCTAGGATCACAGCAGTCTTTATGTGTACAAGTCTGTAAACAAATGTTGTGTTAATCACATAATTAGGTACCATGAAATAAAACTGCAACATAGAATTTCTTTACAAAGTATGAAGTTCTTAAATTCAGTTTCTATAATCCTATTCTTTATGAGATTTATAGAAATCAACATCTTATTCACTAGTTTGTAAAAGAAATGTGTTGTTTCACTACATTCCATAGAATTTGAACAATATTAACATGTCACTGTGGTGCCAAAATCTTAGAGAGAATACTGATTACATACCTTGTTAACTACCATTCTCTTCAAACGTTTTCTTATACTCTTGCTTTTTTATAATAAATTGTATAAGCCAAATCTGTTCACACATAGAACTTCTCTAATATGAAACTGTCAAAAGCAACATTCGGATTCTCAGCTTCCCTCTCTAAAATGGCAAAACCCTAAAACTCCACCCTAAAAAAAGTGGTCCAAGAAGCCAGGCTTACCTATTCACCTCAGATTTCACTGGGAGGCTGGCTCTTATACTTACTTAACATTTTATAAGATTCAGTGCCTTCAATCAACTTTTTTAGTCTTCAGTAGCAAGTCTCTTCTAAATTATGTAGTTTGTCAATATCAGATGTTTGTTTCCCGGTGTTGTCTTTTTTTGTTGCTGATAATTTCTTATTAATATTTTCAATGAACAGCTTGACCATAAGCCTCAATATTATACTTTCAAAACGTTATTTATTTCATATATTGACTCATGTAACTCAAAGTTTAAATATTCTTTTGTTATTTTTTTCATACTGTATCTTTCAATCAAATTGTTTGGTTATTGATTTTTTTTTTCTTCAAATCCAACTTTGTATATGTGCAAGGGTAAACCTCCTTAAGAATAGAATGTTCTGGCTATTTTAAAATGGTTCTTTTACCCTGCCTTCTTCCAGAAGCATGAGAATACTTCTCTCCAATATTCACTGTGACAATCAATTTGAGCTCCTAGAGGTAAAACTCACAAAAGTGTAAGGGCCTCCCTAGAATTTTTAACTATAAAAGTTGTTCACATTGAGCCTCCAACAATTCGTTAATTACAGTTCAGGTTTTCCTACCCAAGCACTGATTATCTGTGATTTGCCTATCAGTCTTTCCAATTTGGGGTGCAGTGGCTTGTCCTATAACCTCATTTCTCTGACCGACCTAAGAAGAATTGTTGCTTTTTCAATTTGTTTAGCTTTTGTTGTAAAGACTCAAATGGTGACTTCTAAACTTCTCATATCTCAGACCAGAAATCAGATACTTAATTTTTTTTTTAATATTTTTAATAAAAATGCTTAAATTGGCTTTTGAATATTTATATATATTCACATATATTTGAATATATATGAACTATAAATATTTTCTTCCAATTTGGAGCTTGCTATTCTATTTTTCTTAACAGAGTCTAAGAGAAAAAGTTTCTAATTTACCATTTTTTTCTTTACAAACTCATTCTTATTTGCTGTATCTAAGAAATTTTGCTTATTATAGGATCAAAATATTGTCTCCTATGTTTTACACTAAAAGCTTTAGAATTTTAGCTTTTATATTTAGGTCTTTGATCCATTTCAAATTAATTTTTGTATATAAGAGGTCAAAGTTTATATTATTTACATGGATATCCAGTTCATATACTTTTGTTAAAAAGATTTTCTTCACCCACTGAATTCTTACATATTTGCAGAAAATCAATTGGCTATATAAATATTATTTTAGATACCGATTATCTATATTGTCCCATTAAGGTATATATGCATGCTCTGGCCAATACTACATTGTTGTGATTATAACTATGTAGAAAATTTTAAATTTAAAGAAAATTAGTATATATGTTCCACCACCTTTGTTCTTTTTCTTTTAATTGCTTTGTCTATTCTAGGTCTTTGCTTTGCAAATAAATTATAATATCAGCTTGTCAATTGCTATAAAAAGATGGATGGGGTTTGAATTGGGATTATGTTAAATGAATGTATCAATTCATGTAGGGCCAAAACTTAACAATATTGTCTTCTGATCTATGAAAGTGGGATTTCAGTCACTTCAATCTTCTTTCATTTCTCTGAGCAACGTCAGTTTTTAATATACAGATTTTTCACATATTAAGCTAAATTTACCTCTATATATTTCATATTTTTGAAACAATATATATCAAATTGTACATTTCATTTCATTTTCCATTTATTACTTATACATAGAAATTCAATTGAATTTTGTACACTGACCTTTTATCCAGTGATTTGAATTCACTAATTAGTTTTAGTAGTTCTTGGGGTCAGGGGAGAGATGGCTTAGAATTCTCTGCTCATGTGGCCAAGTTGAGTTTGATTAAAGACAGTTTTACATCCTCCTTTCCAATCATTATGTGTCTTTATCTTGCCTTACTGCAATGACTATAGCATTCACTACAGTGTCGATCTACAATGTTAAATGGAAGTGGTGAGAGCAAACATCTTTGCCTTGCTCAAGATATTAGGGGAAAATATTGAGTCTTTCACCAGTAAATAGGACAATAGTTGCAGGTTTCTCAGAGATGTACTTTATTAGACTGAGGAGGTTCTCTTCTATTCCTAGAGTGCTTAGTTTATTGTGAGTTGATACTAAATTTTCTCAAATATTTTTTTCTTCATATATTGTTATTATGCTGAATTACATATGTTTTATATGTTAAAACTCCATATTCCTGGGATAAACTCCACTTGGTCAAGATTTATTAACCTATTTATACACTGTTCATGAGAAATATTGGTGTGATTTTCTTTTCTTTTAATTTTAATTCTCTAGTTCTGACTTCAGACCAATATTTACTTCATGAAATGAATTGTAAAATGCGTCCATCCGTTATCTGAGAAGATTCATGTATAATTGGCATTATTTCTTTGTTTTATGTTTGATAAAATTCACTAGTAAAGTAATGTGGATTTGGAGTTTCTTTGTGGAAAAATCTTTTAATTACAAATTTAATTTCTTCACTAAATACAGAGCTATTCAAATTTTATCTTCTTATACTGATTGTGATAATTTGTGTTTTAAGAAACGACAATTTTATCTAAATTGTCAAATTTGTTTACATAAAGTAGTTTTTAATATTCCTTATTCTTAACATATATAGAATGTATGATAATATGCCCTCTTTTATTCCTGATCTTGGTCATTTAGTTCTCACTTTTCCTTCATCAGCACAGTAAGAGGTATATCAAGCACACTGAAATTTTTCAAAGCACCAGCTTTTATTTTCATTGATATTTATTCTCTGGTTTCTAACTCATTGATTTTTGCTTTTATCTTTATCATTCGTTCCTTCTATTTTAGCTTTAATTTAGACATATTTTAGTTCCCTAAAGTAGTGTTCTAAATAATTGATTTTCGATCTTTCTTTTTCTCTAATATAAACTTTTAAAGCTATAGATGTTCCTCAAAATCTCATATTTTTGCTGAATCTCATCTTTTTTAATGTTTTCATTTGCATACTGTTAAAAATATATTCTACTTGCCTTCAAGCTTTATTTTTTGAGCCATGTTTCTTAACTGCCTATTTTCCTGAATATGGTACATACTTCCCTGTTTCTCTGGATGTTTAGTAATTTTGGGGTAATATATTAGACATTATAGAAAAAAGTGATATAATGACTATATTCAGCTGTGTCCTTCTGGAGGGTTTTTTTTTTCCCCCTAGGAGGAAGTTAAGTTGCCTGGGCGTAAACTATAAACTTCAGCTCCCCTACAATGTGCAGCAGCTATCTCTGTTCAGTTCATATGGCTTCCACCTGCTGAATTTTTATCTTGATTCCCGGATGTAATGTGGCATTCAGTCAAGGATTTAGGCAGAGATTGCACTTATATTTCAGAGTACAATCTATCTGCAGTTTCTTTGTTTCCAAAAATTTGTCTTTAATTTCCAGTTTCAGTTTCAGTCTCAGTCTTTATATTGATATTTGAAACCAGCGAGTCTTAAATTTCTGCTGCTTGAGTTGCACATAGTAGAAAAACACTCTACAAAAAAATAATCAAACTCACAGAGCTCACCTAGTATACCTATGTCTTTCAAGTGTCTTATCCTCTTTTTATGCCCCATGGGATATTTCTAGACCATGCATATTTTAGCAGTTAGCCAAGTATTTGTATAGTTAATAATAAGATTTTAGGTCATATCACTTTTACAGTTCTCTAACTTCTAGGATTTACCCTTAAATTTCCATTGGCTCTCATCCCTGAACTCTGTTCTCTGTTACATTGAATCTGTAAAGCTTCAGTTTTCCACAGCAATTTAATTATGCCATATCTGCAAAGGTAGAGGAGCACCCTTAGGCTAGAAAGACATAAACTTAAAATTCTTATCTATTATAGATGCAGTTTTTCTAGAGTAAACTTTCCTCTGGCTTCTTTCTTCTTTAAGATGTGTTCCACTGCCATTAAGTAACATACATATATGTACATATTTATATATAAACCATATTATATATGGTTTATATGTAATATATTTTATATTTTAATATGTAAATATACCTTTAACATGTTTATTTAATGTATAGTTCACATTTTACAACTGCAATGTCTGAACGTTTTCATATGACTACTTCACTTTGTTGTCAATATGACCTATAATCTTTCATTTTTTTTGTTTGATATTTGTTCCATATTTTTACATTTTAGAAAAGTAATAGATTCCTTTTTTATTAATTTTACAGAGATGACATTGGTTAATAAACCTATATACATTTCAAGTGTGCAAGTCTACAATACATCATTTGTATATTACATTGTGTTTTTACCACTCAAAGTTAAATTTCTTTCTGTCACCATATATTTGACCTCCTTTACCCTTATCTACCTCCTCCCCTTTCCCTCTGGTAACCACTAAAGTGTTGTCCAATGTCCATGAGTCTCTGTTTGTCTTGTTCATTTATTGCTTTCAGTTTTATATCCCACATATGAGTGAAATCTTATGATTCTCAACTTTTTCCATCTATTTCGCTTAGCATGATAATCTCAAGATCCATTCATGTAATCACAAATGGCAATATTTCATTTTTTCTTATGGTTGAGTAATATTCCTTTGTACATATGTACCACATCTTTATCTAATCATCTATCAAAGGGCACTTCAGTTGTTTCCATGTATCGGTCATCGTGAATAGTGCTGCAGTGAACATCAGGGTGCATATATCTTTACAGAGAAATGTTTTCAAATTTTGGGGGTAGATACTCAGAAGAGGGGTTGCTAGGTCATATGGCAATTCTATTCTTAATTTTTTGAGGAACCTCCATATTGTTTTCTTTAGTGGTTGTATCAATTTTCATTCCCTTCAGCAGTGTATGAGGTTTCCTTTTTTCCCACAACCTCTTCAACACTTATTACTTGTCTCGTTGATAACAGCCATTCTAACAGGTGTGAGGTGGTATCTCATTGTCATTTTGATTTGCATTTCTCTAACAGCTAGTGAAGTTGAGCATCTTTCCATATGTCTGTTGGCCATGTGTACGTCTTGGAAGAAGCACCTATTCAGGTCCTCTGCCCATTTTTTAATTGGATCGTTTGTTTTTTGTTGTTATTAAATTGTATGAATTCTTTGTATATTTCGGATATTAGGCCCTCATTAGAGTCGTTGTTTGCAAATATATTCTCCCATTCGATGGTTGCCTCTTTGCCTTGTTGACAGTTTCTTTTTCTGTACAGAAGCTTTATAGTTTAATATATTCCCATTCATTTATTTCTGCTTTTACGTCACTTGCTGTTGGAGTCAAATTCATAAAACTCCCTTTCAGACCAAGGTCCATGAGTTTAGTATCTAGATTTTCATCTATGCAATTTATTGTTTCAGGTCTTATATTTAGGTCTTTGATCTACTTTGAGTTAATTTTTGTGTATGGTGACAAATAGCACTCTTTTGTATGTGGCTTTCCAATTTTCCCAGGACCATTTATTGAAGAGGTTTTCTTTTCTCCATGATATGGTTTTAGCTCCTTTGTCAAAAATTATTTGCCCATATATATGGGGGTTCATTTCTGAACTCTCGATTCTGTTCCACTGGTCTTTGTGTCTGTTTTTCTGCCAGTATCATGCTGTTTTAATTACTGTTGCTTTGTTGTATAACTTGAAGGTAGGCAGAATAATACCTCAAGCCTTGTTCTTTTTTTCTCAGAAAAGAATGTTGTTTATTTGGGTCCATTTGTGATAGATTTCTTTTCTTATTTTTTTATTAAAATTATTGGAGTGACATTGGTTAATAAAATTATATAGATTTCAACTGTACAGTTCAATAATACATCATCTTTATATTGCATTGTGTTCACCACCAAAGTCGAATCTCCTTCTGTCATCATATATTTGACCCTTTTCATTTAAAAATGTTTTAAATGAAACATTTAATGTTTCATTTAATGAAACATTTAAACATTTAGTGGTACCACCTATCAATACAAAATTTTTTCTCCCTATATTTTCTCTCTATATTATCAAATGGGATAGCACTTTGCTATCCCACTGGTAATAGTCTACAGTATTCAGATGTTCTGGTCTGTGTTTGTTACCACTTGTTGTGAAAGGTATATTTCTTCAACTGCTTCGTCAACTGTTTGTGGTCACTAATTCTAATTTTGTAACTGATGCATACACTAAAATGTCATAATATTTGAAGGCAAACATTATCTAAAGGACCTCTGCTCACCACTTCAAAATATAGCAAAAAAGGAGACACAGACTTCAAATTTCACCAAAGAAAGTCTTTTTAAAATTTATTTTTCTAAAAATAAGGTCTTTATCTTATTTTCCACCTATTACGTATATATAGGAAATAAAAAATGTTTTGAAAAAAATTTCTCCTCACCTCTAGAGTGCCACAATCACATTGTTCACCTTGTTCCAACTTTCCATTGCCACATATCTTCCGTGATTTGTAAACTGGCATATCATGAAGGATTTTATTAAGACAGTCAAGGCCAGAATCTGAAGCAAAATATTTAAACTCATCCAAGTTACAGGTGCTAAAATCCTTTACACCCCCAGAGTGCCTAAAATATAAAAAACATGGTATGATCAAACTTATTGCTCTATATCTCTACATTTTCCCAATGTATGGTGTTTTCAAGAGTATTTAAAGAGGATTATACTTCATGGAAAACAAAAAGGCAGCCTCGAGCTTTGGGGTGCCCTAGGCCTTTTGCCGAACTGCCTCAGGCTCGGTACTGGCAGCAGCCAAACTCAGTCCAATGTATGGTCTCTTACAAGTGCCTCCAAGTCCAACACAAGCAGCGAACAACTGTGGACAGCTTTGTAGCTTCTACCAGGTTGCCCTGGGCTGGTCACAGGCAATAGCTGTCCTTGGCCTACATGGGAGCCCCTTGCAAGAGGTTCTAAAACCAACAGACCCAAAGGCTGCTGTCAGATGTCAACGAATCACCATCTGATTAGCCCCACAAACAGCACAAACAAAGGGTGGACACAACAGGCACAGAAGCCCATTTGAGCGAATCCTACTTCATGGGATCAGCCCCAAAACAGCAGCACATATACTGTGGACTTGGCCAATCTTCGCAGCCAGTATGCCTGTGAGTCAGTCTCACCCACCAACATGCCAACAGCAATCAAGGCTCAACTACAACAGGAGAGCCCGCATGGTCCACACAAGGAAAACTCCTGGAACACCCAGCACAGATGATCAGGGAAACTGGACCACTGGGCTACTACATAAGGCCACTCTACCAAAATTGGGAGATGTAAAAGGTCAACCTAATACATAGAAACAAACACAGAGGAGAAACCAAAATGAGAAAACAAAGATGTCTCAAAGTAAAAAATAAGAGAAAACTCCAGAAAAAAAAAAACTAAAAAAAAAGGAAGAAAAGCAACTTACCAGATACAGGCTTCAAAACACTGATTGTAAGGATACTTGATGAACTTAAGGAAAGATCTCAGTGAGAATTCCAACAAAAACATAGTATGCAGAAAAAAGGACATAAAAACCATTAAAGAAGAACTAGTCAGAAATGAAGAATACAATAACTGAAATGAAGAATACATTGGAAAAAAATCAACAATAGATTAGATGAAGCAGAGGATCAAATCAGTGATTTGGAAGATAAAGTAGTAGAAAACATACAATCACAACAGCAAAAAGAAAGAAGAATCCAAAAACATGAGGATAGTTTAAGGTACTTCTGGGACAACATCAAGTCTAACAGTCATATCAAGGGGATATCAGAAGGAGAAGAGAGAAAAAACATGGGATTGAGACACTATTTGAGAAAATAATGACTAAAAACTTCCTTAACCTAATGAAGGAAATAAATATACAAGTTCAGGAAGCACAGAGAGTCCCAAGCAAGATGAACACAAACAGACCCACACCAAGATACATCATAACCAAAATTACAAAGATTAAATACAAAGAGAGACTCCTAAAAGCATCAAAAGAAAGGCAGGTGTTATTTACAAGGGTATTTCCATAAAAACATCAGCTGGTTTCTCTCAACAGAAACTTTGCAGGCCAAAAAAACATTGGCCCAAAATATTCAAAGCAAGAACTTAAAACTAACTACTCCATTCAGCAAGGCTAGCAATTAAAATTGAAGGTGAGATAAAGAGCTTCACAGATAGAAAAATAAAGCCAAAGAAATTCATCATCACCAAGTCAATATCACAAGATACGTTAAAGGATGGGCAGAGAGGAGGAGGAGAATGGGAAAGGGCAGGGGAGAAGGAGGAGAACAAAAAGAAAGGAACATAGATATAAATAATAAAATGGCAATAACTGTGTACCTATCAATAATAACTTTAAATGTAAATGGATTAAATACTCCAATCAAAAGACATAGGGTAGAAGAATGGATAAGAAAATAAGAAACATACATATGCTGTCTACAAGAGACCCACTTCAGATTGAAAGACACACACAAACTATAAGTAAACGGACTGGGAAAGATATTTCATATAAGTAGAAATGAAAAAAAAAAGCTGGGGTAACAATACTTATATCAGACAAAATAGACTTTAAAACAAAGCTATAATTAGAGACAAACAAGGACATTACATAATGATAAAAAGATCCCACATGAAACCAACATAGGAGCACCTAAATATATAAAGCAAATATTGACCACATAAAGGGAGAGATTGACAGTAGTACTGTCATAGTAAGGAACTTTAGCACTCCATTCACATAAATGAACGTATCTTCCAGACAGGTAATAAACGAAGAAATGGTGGCCCTAAATGACACACTAAACCAGATGGTATTAATTGATATTTTCAGAGGAATTCACCCCAAAGAAGCAGAATATACATTCTTGTCAGGTGTACATGGAACGTTTTCCAAGTTGGACCACATATTAGGCCACAACTCAAGCCTCAGTAAATCTAAGAAAACTGAAATTGTATCAAATATCTACTTGAACACAATGATATAAAACTAGAAATCAATTACAAGAAAAAAACTAAAAAACATACAAACACATGAAGGCTAAATAACACACTAACTAAACAATGAATTAGTTAACAATTAATACCTCGTGAGACAACTGAAAATAAAAAACAATGACACAAAATCTATGGGACACAGTAAAAGCAGTGCTAAGAGAAAATTTCATAACAATATAGGTCTGCCTTAAGAAATATGAAAAATCTCAAATAATCTAACCTGAAGGAACTAAAAAAAATAATAACAAACAAAGCCCACAGTTAGAAGAAGGAAGGAAATAATATAGATCAGAGTGGAAATAAACAAAATAGAGCATAAAAAGAAACAATACAAAAAATCAATGAAATCAAGAACTGGTTCTATGAAACATAAACAAAATTGATAAACGTTTTTCAAAGAGACTCATTAAGAAAAAAGAGAAAACCCAAATAAATAAAATCAGACATGAAAGAGTAGAAGTGACAACTGACAACACAGAATACAAAGAATTATAAGAAAATACTACAAGTAATTATATGCCAACAAATTGAAGAAATGGGTAAATTTCTAGAAATTCACGATCTCTCAAGATTGAATTAAGAAGAAAACATCTGAACAGACTAATTACTACTAACAATATTAAGTAATCAAAAAACTGCCAATGAATGGCTTCACAGGTGACTTTTACAAAACTTCAAAGAAAAATTAACACCTATACTTCTTACGCTATTCCGAAGATTTCAAAAGAATGGAAGGCTCCCAACCTTAATTTACGAGGCCACCATTACCCTGATTCCAAATCCAGACAAAGACATTACAAAAATAAGAAAATTATAGGCCAATATCTCTGATGAACATAAACACAAAAATCTTCAATGAAATATTAGCAAATAGAATTCAGCAGTACATTAAAGAAATAATACACCATGATCAAGCAAGATTTATTCTTGGGATGCAAGGTTGGTTCAATACCCACAGATAAATTAATGTGCTACACCACATAAACAAAATGAAGAATAAAAATCATATGATCATATTAATAGTTGCAGAAAAAACTTGTGACAAAATCCAGCATCCATTTATGATATAAACTCTCAGGAAAGTAAGAATAGAGGTAACATATCTCAACAGAATAAAGGCTGTATATGAAAAATCCACAGCTAACATCATATTCAATGGGGAAAAGCTAAAAGCATTTTCCTTAAGATCAGGAATAAGACAAGGATGTCCACTTTCTCCACTTTTATTCAAGATAGTATTGAAACTCCTAGCCACAGCAATCAGACATAAATAAATAAATAAATAAATAAATAAATAAATAAATAAATAAATAATAAATAAAAGAAACGAAAGGTATCCAAATTAAAAACAAAGTAAAAGTGTCATTATTTGCAGATGGCATGACACTACATATAGAGAATCCTAAGGATCCCACCAAAAAATTGTTTACTCTGACAAGTGAATTCAGTAAAATAGAAGGATATAAAATTAATATTTAGAAATCAGATGTAATATTATACACCAGTCATTGAAAGAGAAATTAAGAAAACAGTACCATTTATAATTGCATCAAGAACAATAAAATTGAAAGAGAAATTAAGAAAACAGTACCGTTTATAATTGCATTAAGAACAATAAAATTAAACAATATGCTACTAAAGAATGACTGAGATAGAAGAAATAAAAGGAAAGATCAAGTGTGATACAGAGAAGCAAATAAGAATGAAAATAAAACATATCAAAACTTTGGAGGATACAGCAAAAGTGGTAATAAGAGGAAAAGTCCATATTACTACAGGCCTATCACAAGAAACAAGAAAAGCCCAAATGAACAACCTAACATTACATCTTAAAAAGCTAGAAAAAGAAAAACAATGAAGTCTAAAGTCAGTAGAAAAAGAGAAATAATAAAAATTAGAGCAGAATTAAATGAAATTGAGGACAATAGAAAAAATTAATTCAACAAAGAGCTGGTTCTATAAAAAAGTTAAGAAAATTGACAAACCCCTGGCTTAACTCACTAAGGAAAAAAAGAGAAATGACACAAATAAACGAAATCAGAAATGAAAGAGAAGTTATGACGGATACCACCGAAATATAAAAGATCATATACTATGAAAGATTACATGCCACCTAATTTAATAACCTATAAGAAATGGAAAAGTTCTATTAAACACACAACATTCCTAGACTGAATCATGAAGAACTAGAAAATTGAAATAAACCTATCAACAGTAAGAAAATTGAAACAGTGATCGAAAACTTACCCAAAAGTAAAAGTCCAGGAACCAGATGGCTTCACTAGTAAATTATACCAAACATTCAAAGATGATTTAATACCTGTTCTCCTCAAACTTTTCCAAAAAATTGAATAAAATACATAACTCATTTTATGAGGTCAACATTATCCTGATACCAAAACCAAGTAAGGATCTCTCTCTCCTCTTTCTCTTTCTCTCTCACACACACACACACACACACACACACACACTCACTCTTTTTTTTCTCTCTCTCTCTCGATCAATATCTCTGATAAATACAGATGCAGAAATTCTAAACAAAATATTAGCAAATGGAAAGCAAAATACATTAAAAAATTATACATCATGATCAAATGGTGGTTCATTCCAGGGGCACAAGGATGGTTCAATGGAAGCAATTTGATCAATGTGATATCTCACATTAATAAATAAAAAATAAAAATCATATCATCATATTATAGATCCAGAAAAGGCCTTTGACAAGATACAGCATCCATTATAATTAAAACACTTGATAAAATGGATATAGAAGGAAAGTACCTTAACATAATAAAGGCCATATATGACAAACATTCAGCCAATAATATACTTAATGGTGAAAACTAAAAACCTTCCCTCTAGCATCAGGAACAAGACAAGGATGCCTGTTCTCACCACTTTTATTCAAGATAGCATTGGAAGTCCTAACTAGAGCGCTAACAATGAAATTTTGGAAAAAGAAATTTTAAAAAATCATTTTACCCTACCAATAAAAAGAAGATAATCCTAGGAGCAAACTTAACAAAGGATGTGAAGGACCTATACACTGAAAACTTCATGACAGTTTTTAAAGAAACTGAAGACACAAAGAAATGGAACGATATTCCATTTTCATATATTGGAAGAATCAACTTAAAATGGCTATATTACCCAAAGCAATATATTGATTTAATGCAATCCTCATAAATATGCCAAAGGCATGTTTTAAAGAATCAGAACAAAAAATAATTAGATTTATATGAAACCACAAAAAACCCAAATAGCCAAAACAATCCTGAGAAAAAAGAACAAGGCTGGAGGTATCACACTGCCTGACTTCAAATTATACCCCAAAGTGACAATAATAAAAACAATATGTTATTGGCAGAAAAACAGACACACAGACCAGTGTAACAGAATCAAGAATCCAGAATTAAACTTTCATATAAATGGGGCAACAAAAGAGCCAAAAACCACAAAATGGAGAAAGGAAAGCCTCTTCAATAAATGGTCCTGGGAAAATTGGAAAGCCACATGCAAAAGAATGAAATTAGACTTCTATCACCATATACCCAAATTAACTGAAAATGAATCGAAGTCTTAAATATAAGACCTGAAACAGTAAATCGAATAGAAGAAAACATAGATACTAAACACATGGACCTTGGATTTAGAGAGAATTTTATGAATTTGACCTCAAAGACAAGGGAAGTAAAAGCAAAAATAAATAAATGTGACTGTATCAAACTAAAAACTTCTGCACAGCAAAAGAAACCATCAACAAGGCAAAGAGGCAACCAACAGAATAAGAGAATATATTTGCAAATGAAAATGAGCTAATACCCAAAATATATAAAGAACTCCTATGACTCAATAACAACAAAAACAAACAATTCAATTAAGAAATGGGCAGAGGATCTGAACAGATACTTCTCCCAAGAAGACATACACATGGCCAACAGACATATGGAAAGTTGCTCAATGTCAGTAGCTATTAGAGAAATGCAAATCAAAACCACAATGGATACCACCTCACACCTATTAGAACAGTTATCATCAACAGAACAACTAATAACAAGTGTTGAGAGGTTTTGAGAAAAAAGAAACCTTCATACACTGTTGGTAGGAATGTAAACTGGTATAGCCACTATGGAAAACGGTATGCAGGTTCTTCAAAAATTAAAGGTAGATTTACCATATGACCCAGCAATCTTTCTTCTGGGTATTTATCTTAAAAACTTGAAAACATTTATTCACAAATATATGTGCACCCCAGTGTTCATAGCAGCATTCATCATCGTGGCCAGACATAGAAACTAAAGTGTCCTACAATAGATGGCTGAATAAATAAAATGTGGAACATATATACAATGGAATATTACTCAGCCATAAGAAAAGATGAAATACTGCCATTTGTGACAACATGGATGGGTCTTGAGATTATCATGCTAAGCAAAGTAAGTCTGAAAAAGTTGAGAACTATAAGATTTCACTCATGTGTGAGATATGAAACTGAAAGCAACAAACAAGACAAACAGAGACTCATGGACACAGACAAAAGTTTAGTGGTTATCAGAGGGAAAGGAAGAAAGGTGGAGGTAGATAATGGTAAATGGGGTCAAATATATGGTGCCCAAAGGAAATTTAACTTTGGGTGGTGAACACACAATGCAATATACAGATGATGTATTATTGAACTGTATACTTGAAATGAATATAATTTTATTAACCAATGTTGCCCCAATGAACTTAATTTTAATAAGTAAATTAAATAAAAGACTATAACAAAACACAAAGACAGATCCAGTAATCCCACTTCTGAGTATTTATCAACAGAAACCCAAAACACTATTTCGAAGAGACATATGCATCCATATATTCATTGCAGCATTATTTACAATAACCAAGATATGGAATCAACCATGCTGTCCACCAATGGATGACTAGATAAAGAAGAGGTGGTACATATATACAATGGAATATTACTTAGCCATAAAAAAGAACAAAATCTTACCATCTTCAACAACATGGATAGACCTAGAGGGTACTGTGCTGAGTAGAATAGCTCAGACAGAGAAAGACAAATGTCAACTATTTCACTTATACATGGAATCTAAAAACAAAATAAAACAAAAACATATTCATAGAAACAGATACCAAAATGATGATTACCAGAAAGAATGGGGTTAGAAGATGGATAAAGAGAGGAAGAAGAATATAGTCAATAAATTGTGATAAGTTTGCAAGGTGGCATATGATTACCAGAATTAGTGGGGTGATCACATTATAAAAATGTTGAATCACTAATTGTACATCTGAGACAATATAACCAATATAAGACTGTATATTAACTATACTTATATACTTAAATAAAAAATATTTTTAAAAAGTAGTGAATGGAAATCAACACTGAGATGGCCCAGGTAGTAGATTTGGCACACAAGTACTTAAAAAGGGCCACTATAATATATTCAAGTAATTAAAGAAAAATGTTTAATTAATTCATAGAAATCACAGTCTTACAGAGTGAACATTCAAAATAGAGTACATAGTAAATTTACATAAAATTCTAGAGCAAGGTAAACTAATTGTAGTGATAGAAATCAAGTCAGTGTTGCCTGCATTAAGGGTGGAAGATGGACAGCCAAGTGTCACAAAGGAACTTTCTACAGAGATGAAAAAGTTGCATACCTTGATTGGCACTGTGGTTCAAAGATTTACATATATTTGTCAAAAGTCATAACTCATACACTTAAACTATGTGAAATTTATTGTGGGCAAATCACACATCTATAAAGTTGATTTTTAATAAAGTATATAAATAAAATACTCAAAATTCTTCTAAGAAACTATCAAAAGGAAGAATAAATAAATAAATAAATTTAGTTACCTACTTTCTGTTTTAACAAAAATTTGGTAATCAGGAGATAAAATTAAATAATGAGAAAAATATACTGAGCTGACTAGGTCATTATTTCCAACATATTTACTGAGCACTCTTCTAGGCAACTATTAAGCAGTAAAAAGTAGAACCTCCTAGGGACAAAAAGTATGAAGCTCAGGAAGTAAATATGTAGAATAAGTCTGATAGTTATTGGAATGATGAAGAAGAAAAATAAAACAACATAATGTACAAGGGAATGAAAGATACTATTTTAGAAAAGAAGACATTTACTTTTAAAAAAAACTATAGCTAACATAATACTTATGAAAATTGAATGCTTTTCTCTTAGGGTTGGAAACAAGGCAAGGATATCCACTGTCACCACATCAATTTACATTAGACTGAAATTATTTCAAGTTTAATTAAGCAAGAAAAAGGGATTACAGGCAAACAGCTAGAAAGGAAAGAATAAAACTGTTCTCATTCATGTTTATTCATGTTCATATTCTTGTTTATAGAAAATATTACAGAATCAACACATAAAATCTCCTGGAACTTCTGATGTATTTCACACATTAGAAGCACCCAAAGTCAATATACAAAAATCAATTATATTTCTATGTTCTAGTAATGAAGAATTTGTAAATGATATTAAGAAAACAATTATGGTCATGATAGCAAAAAAAAAAAATACTTAAGGATAAATTCAACAAAACAAGTACAAGACCTGTAAACTCAAATACAATTGCATTGCTGAGAAAAATTAAAGAAGATCTACTTAATGAAGACATATACCATATTTAAGGATCAAAAGACTCTATTATTGTTAAGATAGAGATTCTCCCAAAATTGAACTACACAATTAAACAATGCAATACTTTTCAAAATCTCAACAGGAGTTTTCATAAAATTAGAAAGCTGGTAATAAAATGTATATGAAAATGCAAAGGGTGGAAAAACTTGGGGACTTGCACCACCTGATTTCAGAATTCAATATAAAGCTACAGTAATAAAGACAGTATGTTTTTGCATAAGGGTAGACATACAGATTATTGATATAAAATTGAAATTCCGATAAAAATTCCACACATTTGTGGTCAATTGATTTTTGACAAAGTTGCCAAGGCAATTAAGGGAGGGAAAGGATGGTCTTTTCAACAGGTGGTACTGGAATAACTGGAAAGCCATATGGCAAAAATAAAAATGAACTGAAACAAATACACAATAATTAACTCAAAATATATCATAAAACTGAATATTAGAGCTATAAAAACATGATGCATGAAAAAAATTTATAAAGTATACTTCATCAAAATTAAAAACATTTTCTTAAAAAATGCACTATAAGAAGAAAATCATGACTCATAGCCAGACTATATAAACCATTCCTACAACTCAATACATAAAAATCTTAGTTTTTATTTTTAAAAATTGGACGAAATATTTGAATATGCCTTTCGGCAAAGAAGACATACAAAGCTATCAAGAATGAAAATCTGTTCAACTTTATTAGCTCCTAGGGAAATGCAAATTAAAACCAATATGAGATAATATTACATACCCACTGTAATGATTCAAGTTAAACATACTAAGCACATCAAGTCTTGGTGATAATGTGAAACAACCAGGATTGGCTACACAACTTGTAGGAGCCAATGCAGAATGGAAATGAAGGGCCCCTTGTTTAAAAACAAGGCAAAAGTATTATTAATGGTGCTAAAATTAAAAGCTTCTTTCTCTTTGGCAGTCTCTCAATGGGTCATGGTGTTATTTATTTGCAATTTAATGACTTTCTAAATAAAAAATTTTGTAATTAATTATTAACTTGAATTGTACTGTTTGTCGCTATATTGTACAATGCCAGTTTTAAATGCATATATCAAAGCAATAAACTTTATGCAGAATCACTGAATATATATAATTCATCTGGCTGATCACTAGTGGGTGCTTTCTATCAAGACAGAAAAAGAAAATACAAGCCGGACTGGAAGGTTAGAGAGGAGAAAGAGACTTTTTCCCCAGGCCTGGAAAGTCCTGGGAAGTTTTGGACCTATTTTTGGTGTGTGTTCCATTTGCACTTGAAAAGAATGTGTATTCTGCAGTTGTTGGATAGAGTGTTCTATAATTGTCAATTATTTCTATAAGTGTAAAAGTTCCTAAACAAACAAACAAACAAACAAAATTTAACAAATATGCATATTTCATAAAGAAAATTATCTTACACTGCTTTTGGTGACATTATGCAAACATCTCCTGAACAATAGCAGGTGTCAGAGTTGTCAAAACTCAATCCCACATTAAGACCAAGCAACTGCACGATACTGACAGTAAATGACTCCAAAGATGAACCTTCTGGATACTAAATATAAGGAAAATAAAAGAAAAAGATTTAGCTGAGAGTCCTATTCAGTTATTTTTAAAAACCAATAGTTACTATAATCAAAAATTAGTATATAAAACTCATTTTTAATCTTATTAATGCATCCAAGATATCTATATAGATGCAATTGTAGTAGAGTTATATAGGCATTTGAATGATAGATTTATAAAACATGGATAAGTAAATACCAGAGTTTAATTACAAAATACTATTACTTAATGACAATACCAGTTATCTTAGCAAATATGTCTTAAACCCCACATTGTGTTGCTTATTTGATACTTTAAACAAAATGCCTCTAATCTTTTAATAACCAATTCTACATTTTCTTTGTATAAGGCAGCCTCTAAAATGGGTCAAATGGGTCCTAATGATCTCTGCCTCCTGCTATTTACACCCTTGTGTGTTCTGACTCTATTGCATGTAAGCTGGACTTATTGACATGCTTCTAGTTAACTAAAAGAGTGGAAGTGATGGGTCATCATTTCCAAGATAAGTTATAAAAAGACTAACTCCTTGGATTCTAAGTCTCACTCTCCTTACTCTGGGGGAAACCAGCCAGCTATTACATCATGAAGTAGGCCTATGGAGAGGCCCACATGAGTGAGCTTGGAAAAATATTTTCTGAGGTCTTCCAAGAGCCACATCACTGAGCTTGGAAGCAAATACCCTCTGTTGAACCATGAGATAACTACAGCCCTAGCTGACACCTTGATTTCACCCAGTAAGCTGCTCCTAGATTCCTATCCCACAGAACTCTGTTGTTTTCATCTGCTAAGTTTTAGTATAATCAGTTATATAGCAATAGATAACTAATACACTCCAGTAGGTATTGTTCTCCCTTGGATCACTTCCAATTTCTGCACATAGATGTTTACAGCAGCTTTATTCATAATTGCCAAAACTTGCAAACAACCATGATGTCCTTCAGTAGGTGAACATATACATAAACTGTGGCACATTTCGGCCAACAGAGTATTATTCAGCACTAAAAACAAATGAGCTATCAAGTAATGAAAAGAAATGGAGAAACCTTAAATGCATACTACTACATAAAAGAAGCCAATATGAAAAGGCTATATAATATATGATTCCAACTATATGACATTCTGGATAAAACATAATTATGAAGACAATGAAAAGATTTATGATTAAAAGTGGGGAAGGGAGAAATTAATAAGCAGAGCACAAAGGATTTTGAGTACAGTGAAAATGCTCTATATGATACCATAATGACGGAGATATAAATATATATATATGTAAATATATATATGATTTGTCCAAATCCATAGAATGTACACCAAGATTGAACCCTAAGGTAAACTATGGACTTTGGGTGATTCTGATAGGTCAATGTAGGTTCATCTTTGGTAAAAAAAAATACACACACACACACACACACACACACACCATCATGGTGATTGACATTGATGAAGAAGTCTATACATGTGTGGGGTTAAGGTGTATATGAGTAATCTATGCATCTTCCCCTCAGTTTAGCTATGAACCTAAAACTGCTCTAAAAATAATCTTTTTTAAAAAAAATGTAGTTGGTTCCTGATGGACAAGGAACAAGACAGCATTGTGAAGGAGTGGCAAGTAAAGAACAGTTTAGAGGAAAAGATGTCCATGATAAATGAAGATGTTTCTAAATTTTCTATCCCACATATTGCCCAGGGTTGCTTATTGTTCAACTATAGCCACTAACAGGTAGAAAACAATAATCAATTGATGTACTGGACATTTCAGTCCACCTTCAGAGGAAAAATAGTAATTTCATTTATTGGAAGACTTCTTGGTCCCAAGTAATCTCTCCTTCTTTCATCCTAGCTTTTGATCAAAAGTTCTTAGGACAAAATATGAGAATTTTCCAGGACACTCCTTATCTCCTTCAGAGTTACACACATCATTAACAATAACCAAGGAACACATTTCACTTCTCAGGAGACACAATGCTGGTCTCTTGAAAGAGGCATTCAATATAACTTTCATGTCTTTGATGGGTCCCAGATAGCTGGTTTAGTTGAGAGATATAATGGTCTCCTCAAACAATTCCTTTTCAAATTCGAGTCTAGCAAATAGACCCCTAAATGGGTGTCCATATTGTCCGAGGTCTTAATCTCTCTTAATTCCAGGAGCCTTGGATGACTTGCACCTCATGCCAACTTCTAAAATCTTTCTCGGTTATCTTTTCCTATATTTAAAGGAGCTATGTCTTGTCTTCATGTATACAAAGATTCATTATATATGAGGATCTTTAATTATGTCTCCCCTATCTTTATAATTTTTTTATCTTGTCCTATCCCCATAAGAGCTGGAGGCCTGTCCAGGGTGTATACTCCCCTGAGATCAATTAACCATAGATTTCCTCACAGTCCAGTCATTTGCTAATCTGGTATGGGACCCATTTGGGTCTAAACTTCCACCACAAGTACACACACACACACATACGCACACACACACCCCCCCCCCTACACATACACACACACAATACACAAACTACTGTGAAAGATGCAGCTGCACATTATCTCATTGGCTGTTGATCACTATTAGTCTGGGTGTTTTCATTGGTTTGCAATCTGGAGCTCCAAATTTTCCAAGTAAGCCACGATTTCAACCAAACATGGCAAATGCTAGGGCTCACATGCCACTGAGTTTGGCTGATACAAATCCTGCAATCCAAAGACCTCGCCCACTTGCATGTCACTAACCAAACCATCAACTGAGGCAAAGGGCCCATAGTGACTGCCTATAGCTTAATTGTAGAGCCCCAACCTCAGGCACAGATATTTTAAATAGCAAACAACCTGACACCCTATTAACAATATACACGTAAATCAGGTCATATGATTTAAAACCTATTTACAACAGAAGCTTTCTCATCACCTAATATGGCAAAACATTAGACTGTTGGACACTTTTAGATCCAGCCATGCTTAATTTGAACTTTAACCGTGCCAGTCAGGCTCTGGCAAAGATGCCAACATCACTTTTTTAGCTGTGCACCCATAAGCCCCTTGAGTTAAAAGGTATTTATAAGTCAAGATTCCAAGGTCCAGGCCCAATAATTCAAATTACACAAGTGCCTCAGCATCATTATAATACCACAGAGCCACAAAAACAAGACCTACATTAACTCAAGTGGGTATCAACTTGAAAAGGATACCCTAGCTCTACTTCGCAAATATTGCCCCGGTCCAGGATCTCACTGCTAAAACGACATTACCTCAGATGACATCACTCCAACCTAAGACTTCTCTTTTGGAAATGACTTTGCGTCCTGCAATGGAGACAACTTCACCTCAGACACTAAGATCTCCACCCCAGCTAGGCATGCTCATGGACTGCCTCTCCTAAGGTACAATTGAACACGGGAAATTTATTGGTTTTCTTCCTTTGCTATTAAGAACTCTATTGTTTCCTGAGCTTATTGTCTGTGTAGCACATGATACTGGTATACATTTTATTCTTTGTCAAACATATGACCCTACATTTCACGTCTGAAGGAAAATTTGGTCAAGGTTACTACTATCTGTGCCATTCTAAAAGCTGATGGAGGTTACTGCTTTCCTTAGAAGTCGCCTGCCTCATATCAGTGAACATCCTGAACCCCTGGGGAGAGGACCACTCACTCACCAATGCCTCTCCTCATACCCTCTCCAGTTTTCTACCACAACCACCTCTTCCCCTTGGTTACATACAAATACCTCGAATCGTTACATATACTTTCTCCAACAATATAAACCACCTGATCTGACTGCCACGTTGACCCCAAGAAATACACTGGGGTATTATTGTCAAATATATATATATATAATATATATATATATATATGTATATATATATATATATATAATTATATACATATAATTATATATATATATATATGTGTATATGTATAGTTTTTTAACACAATTTATAACTCCGCAACAATACTGTTAGAGACCACAGAAATTTCAGATCTATTTCGCTAGCTAATATTGTGTAAATGGGAAATTTAGTTACAGGCTGGCCTAAAAAGATTCCTTAAACTTTCTCCTTTTCACTCTCATAATAAAACATTTTCTTCGCTGTTTAGTACATTTTATGCCCTATTCTCTAAAAGTCTCCTCTTTTATTACCCCAAAGATTCAATAATATATCAACAAAGCTATTGATTTAATGATGTCTTTTATTTTCTGTATTCTGATGCTTTGATATCTGAGGCCTTGCAAAACCTAGAGGACTGCCCCTCCTAAAGTTACCCAATTCCTTTAGATAATAAAAAAAAAAAACTCACCTGCAAGTACACTTTCCATATACAAAGCAATCAATCCAGAGTCCATATATCCTACTACCTCCTTTATCAGGTTTACGTACTCCAGGTCATTACCCACCTACTGAAATCACACCAGTGCCAAGCATCAGACAATTAGGGACAGCCTCTATGCATCGGAATTTGCTGAAATTTTTCAAACTAGCCAATCCTAGGCCTGCTTACCCTGCCTTGACCATTCCTTTCTAAGGAAACCAAAATAGTGGTTCTTGCCCATGGTTTCCGCTTCCTCCCTTGCTTCCTGACCAACTCTGGTGCTTTCTCATGTGGCCCCTGCATGGCATGGCATGCTTCCTTTTCTAGGGAACTATTAGTATGATAAACTTCTTCCTGCAGTCATTTCCATGTCCGGATGTCTTTCCATCCGGATGTGAACAAATCCCAGGTAACCTTAAAAAAACTTTCAAACTAGATTAGTTTCTTCTATTTTAGTTCAGTTAGTTTAGTCTAAATCAAATTAGATTATAACTAAATCAATTATAAATATATATTGTAAATTCTAGGGCAACTGGCTTAAAATCTCAAAAAATATAATTGGCATTCAAAGAGAGAGGAGAAAATGGAATCATATAAAATGTGCAATTGGACATCAGAAGCATGACAGCATAAGAGGTCCCCCTTATCTCTCCCCTTGAAGTTACAACAAGTTAAAGAGCTATAATTCAACAAAGGATTTCCTGCCCAACACACAAACACATCTGAGAGATATGCACATCAAAACATCCGAAGGTAGGCAAATCAGAATGAACAGGGAGGAGAGTGCCACAGACTCAGCCCAGAACTCACAGTGGGTCTTGGGAGAGGGGAGGAGTCAGGCTGCAGGTGCACTCTCTGTAGTCTGAGCATTCCTGCCCCAGTGATCAGCATGTAATATAGCCGAACCCAGTGATTGGGGTAGAGACCACATACAGAATTATGACAGCTGTGTCCTAGTAGCTGCCATTGCCAGGAAGAAAACAAAGCCACAGAGCCTAGCATTCTCCTCTACTCTCCCAGAGTTTGTACCTCCCCACACCCTCCCAGAGCCAGCAGGAGGCACCAAAGAAACTGTAGCAGTGAGTGTCAAGTTACAAAGCAAAATATCTATAGCCCTGAGAACTGGAGAGACAGTTCCAGAGTGGCAAACAAACATTGCAGCTAATCTAAGTGATAGGGGTGGAGATACAGAGGTGAGGCAGCTGAGGTCAGGCATTCGCCATTACTGGGAGGAGAAAAAAGTCACAAACTCATGAGCAGCCTCTCCCAGCCCACCCTGCCCTCACCATCATGCCTGATCCGAGTAGGGGCACCTGGGACACTTCAGGCAGCACCGCACTGCATCTGGCTGCTGGGGCAGCACCAAGATTTCACAGCTCAGAACCCCACCACCCACCACATTCACCCACAGAGTTGGTGCCTTGAGACAAAGATGACTCAGTCACACAAAGGAGGCCCACCTTTCCAGGGAATACAAGGTATTTTACAATGCCCAGCAGAGATCTAAAAAAGAAGCTGTGCAAGAGAAAATAAAACACTGGCACTCCAGTGCCACCTACTGGAAAACAAAAGGAACACCTCTTCTTATCAATGTGCTAAAGAGTTATCATTTAAAAAAAAAAAAGAGTTCATTCTCATACAGGCTTAGAGAAATAATTCACCAATACTATAAACAACAAAGGCAATAAGACAACTCAGAAAGAATATGAAAAATCTTCAGAAAATAAACTTATGACATGGAAATATGTGATAAAAATGACAGAGAATTCAAGAATGCAGTTCTGAAAAAACTCAACGAAATGCAAGAAAACTCAATGGGCAGTTTAACAAACTCAGAAATAAAATCAACAAACAAACAAAATGTTTTCCAAAAAGACTGAAACTTTAAAAAAGAACCAAAGAGAAATTCTGGAGCTGAAGAACTTAATAAAACAGATGAAGAATGAACTAGCAATCTTAGGAAATAGAGCTGACCAGAAGGAGTAAATAATTAGTGATATCAAAGATAGAAATCTGGAAATGAAACAGATGGAAGCAGAGAGAGAGACTTGAGAGTAAAAAAAAAAAAAATGGAAAAGAAAAAGAACTCTACGAGGACTATCTGACTCCATCAGAAAGAGCAATAAAAGAATAATGGGAATATCAGAAGGAGAGAGGGAGAAGAGAACAGAGAACCTATTCAAACAAATGAGAACTTCCCAACCTATGAAAAGACCTAGATCCTCAAATCCAAGAAGTACACAGAACACCCATTCATCTCAATCCAAAAAGGCCTTCTCCAAGGAACATTCTATGAAAATTGTCAAAAATTAACGACTGAGAAAGAATTCTCAAATTTTTGAAGAGTGATGTCTCAAGCAAGTAGTGTGAGGGATTTCCCATGATCCCTTCCCTTGAAGTTAAATCAAGTTGAACACCTATAATCCAATAGATAACGCTCAACCTGCACACAAGTGCATCTAATATTTCTGCATATCAGAGCATCTGAAAGTGGGTGAATGATGTGAGCAAGGAGGAGAAAAGGAAACAGGTGCTACAGATTGCAGCCTGGAGCTCCCTGCAGGACAAGAGGGATGGGGGGATTACATGATAATTTTTTAACCCTCAGAAGCTCCAAATTGTCCTGCCCGAGTGATCAGCATATTCAACACAGTGGAGCCCAGGCATCAAGGGAGACAGCGGGGCAGAGATCTAATGCAGAAGGACAACAGCTGTGTTTTAGCAACCACCATTGCCAGGCAGAAAGCTGAGTCACAGAGCCTGGACGCCTCTACCTACAGGCCCAAAGCACGCCCTCTCCTACCCCGTACCATCCCAGAGCTAGCACCAAGCCCCAGCGGAATCTGCAACAACCAGAACTGAAACACAAACTGCAGCCGATCTGGGTGACAGGGGTAGAGATATAAAAGCAAGGCAGCTGAAGCTCGAGGGCCAGTATTACCAGAAGGAAAACAGCAACAGACACCGCTGGCCTCTCGCAATTCACCCCACCTCTACTCAGACTGATTCAGAAGGAAACAGCAAAGCATTGCATCTGACTTTTGGGGCAATCCCGGGACTTCAGAGCCTTTTCAGAGGCTCAAACCCCCATTACCCTTTACATTCTCTCACAAGGGTAAAGCCCTGGAACCAACGCGACCTAGTAACACACACGGCCCCAGAGAATAAAGGGCATTTTTTAGCCACAAAGCAGAGATCCAAGAGGCTTGGACACCACCTACTGGAAATCAAAAGAAAAACCTCTTCTTGTCAACCTGCTAAAGAGAAATAACTATATAATAAATTTTCTTTAAAAAATAAAAACAGAAATAAAAGAATCACATCAGAGAATGAAATTAAATAAATAAATAATTTTTTTAAGTAAAATACATTTCCATTAATGCCTAGGCAATGAATAGTCCATTAAACAACCAAGGTGACAGGGAAGCTCAGAAAGAAAATAAAAATCTTCAGAAAATAAACTTATAAATATAGAAATGTGCAATTTAAATGGTAGAGAATTTATAACTGCACTTCCGAAAAAAGGAGATGCAAAAAAAAATCTGATCCACAGTTCCAAGAACTTAGGAACAAAATCAAGATACAACAGGAATACTCTATCAATGAGGCTGAAACTCTAAAAAAGAACCAAATAGAACCTCTGGAGATGAACTCATTAAAAAGATGAAGAATGAAGTAGCAAGCTTAAGAAATACAGATGACCAGATGGAGGAAAGAATTAGTGATATCAAAGACAGAAATCTAGTAATGATGCAGATGGAAGAAGCGAGAAACAAAAAGAAGTTTAACTTTGGGTGGTGAACACACAACATGATATATTAATGACATATTATTGATTAGTATACTTGAAACCTATTGGATTTTATTAACCAATTTTACCCCAAAATTTTTAATAAAAAAAAAGACTTCTCAAGACAGCCAGGGAAAAGAAGAAGGTAATCTATAAAGGAAATACTATTAGTTTGTCATCAGAATTTCTAAACAGAAACCCTACAAGCTAGGAGAGAATGGAATCAAATATTCAAACTATTGAAAGAGAGAAATTATCAGCCAAAAATGATAAATCCAGCAAAGTCTCTCTTAGATACGAAGGAGAAATAAAGACTTTTGCAGACATTCAGAAGCTGAGGAAACTTTCCACCACAAGACCTGAATTACAGGAAATACTGAAGGAAGTTATTCTACCAGAATAAAAGAACAAAAGGATACAAAACTATGAGTAAGACAAAACTATGAGCAACCGTTATTCAGCATAGGGTAAAATACACCTAAACCTTGCATTAATTGCAAAGGAGAATGAAGATAAGCTGCATTACAAGAAAAAAACTACTGCACATTTGAAACTTTCTTTTACATAAACTTAATGGTAAATGTACACAACAACAACAACAAAATAAGAACTGAGACATATAAAAAAAGAGAACAGAGGAAAAATCATAGACCACCACCAAACTAAAATAATAGAAATAAACACAAGGGCAAAGAAACAATGGAGACACTGAGCTATCAGAAAACAAAAGATAAAATGGCTATAGGAAATCCTCATACATTAATAACCATCCTAATGTAAATGCACTGAACTCAACAACAACAAAAGGCACAGAGTAGCAGCTTGGATCAAAAAACAAAACCCAGCCATATGCTGCCTTCAGGAGACACGTCTCAGCTCCAAGGACAAATATAGACTTAAAGTGAAGGGGTGGAAAAAGATACTCCAAGTAAATGGCATCCAGAGTAAAGAGGGTGTAGCCATACTTATATCTAACGAAATAGATTTCAAAATAAAAAAGATAACAAGAGACAATGATGGACACTTCATAATAATAAAGGTGACAATACATCAAGAAGACATAATACTTATTAACATATATGTACCCAATCAGGGAGCACCAAAATATATAAAGCAACTACTAACGGAACTAAAGGGAGAAACTGACAAAAACATAATTATAGAAGGGGACTAAAATACAATACTGTCAGCTATGGATAGATCATCCAAACAGAAAATCAAAAAGAAAATATCAACTTCAAATGACACATGAGACCAACTGTACATAATCGGCATTTACAAAGCCTTTCATCCCAGAATACCAGATTTACATTCTTTTCTACGTGCATAAAGCATTCTCAAGGAGAGACCATATGTGGGGACCAAAACTAGCCTCAGCAAATTTAAGAAGACTAAAATCAAAGCAAGTATATTCTCCAACCAAAATGCTTTTAAACTGGACATCAACTGCAAAAAGAAAGCAGGAAAAACCACACTTATGTAGAGATTTAACAACATTCTACTAAAGAATGACTCAGTCAAAGGAAAAATAAAAAGAGAGATCAAGAGATAATTAGAAACAAATGAAAATGAAAATACAACTCAACAAAAACTTTTTGGATACAGCAAATGTGGTAATAAGTGAGAAGCTTATATAATTACAGGCCTTACTCTAGAAACAAGATTGGTAGAGCCATACGGAAAATAGTATGGAGGTTCCTCAAAAAATTAAGAATAGAATTACCATATGATCCAGCAATCCTGTTTCTGGGTCTTTATCCAAAAAAGTTGCAAACATTTACCCACAAAATAGATATGTGCACCCTGATGTCTTAGCACTATGCATTATTAATAGTGATCATCACATGGAAACAACTGAAGTATCCTTCAATAGATGAGTGGATAAAGAAGATGTGGTACATACATACAGTGGAATATTACTCAGCCATTAAGAAAAGATGAAATACTGCTATTTGCAACAACATGGATGGATCTCGAGATTATCATTCTAAGCAAAATAAGCCAGACAGAAAAAGTTGAAAACCATATGATTTCACTCATTTTGGGGAAATAAAATTGAAAGCAACAAATGAACAAGACAAATGAACAAAAACTCATATACACTGACAACAGTTTAATGGTTAGTAGAAGGAAAGAGGGAGGAGTTAAATAAGGGTAAAGGAGGTCTAATGTATGGTGATGGAAGGAGATTTGACTTTGGGTGGTGAACACCCAATGCAATGTACAGATGATGCATTATTGAATTGTATACTTGAAACCTATGTAATTTTATTAACCACTGTCACCCCCAAGAAATTTAAAAATTAAAAAAAGAAAACAGTTTGGTGTTTCCTGAAAAAATTAAAAATAGAACCATCATATAAATCAGCAATTCCACTTCTTGGTATATATTTGAAAAAATTGAAATCACTATCTCAAAGACATATTTGCACCCATGTTCATTGCAGATTATTCACAATAGCCAAAATATGGAAAAAACCTAAATGTCCATCAATAGATGAATGGATAAAGAAATTGTGATATATGCGTATGTATGTGCAAAGATAGATAGATATGTATCTCTACCTCTATCTCTATTTATACTTATATATTTATATTTATATCTATATTTATATAGATAGCTAGATAATGTTTATAGATAGACAGATACATATTTTATGCACAAACACACAAACAACATGGATGAAACAAGGGCATTATGCTAAGTAAAATAAATTAGACAGAGAAAGATAAATACTGTATAATTTCACTAATATGTAGAATCTAAAACAACCAAATTCAGAAACAGAGAACAGATTGGTGGTTGCCAGGGTTGAGGACTGTGGGGCAGGAATGAGTGAAAGTGGTCAAAGGGTATAAATTTCCAGTTTCTGGAATACAGTGTACAGCATAGTAAATATAATAAATAATCCTGTATCATATATTTGAAAGTTGCTAAGAGACTAGATCTTAAAGGTTCTTATCAGACACCCACACATAAATAGCAACTATTTGAGAGAATGGATGGTTAATCTTATCATGGCAATCATCTTCCAATACATACATATATCAAATCATTACACTGTAGACTTTAAACTTATATAATGTTATAACATGTACATACCAGAACTGATTTTAAATATGTCTAATCTGTCAATGGTAATTTGCTTCATTGTAGATGCTACTAAAAGTTAACCAACACACAAACTGGTCAATACAAAAATAATAGTGCACACTTCTTTTTCTGAAGCACTCTCAAGTTAGTTCCCGTTCCTATTTTTTATATAACTTGTGGTAAAAGGACTATAACTCTGTAGTACAGGCTCATTCTCACTTTCCTCAGAAAACAATAGATTATGAATATTTGATAACTGTTTCTTTCTACAAATCGGCTCCTCCCAAACATATAATGAAGATTTGGATGCAAAAATAAAATAGTTACCTTAAAACAGAAAAAGAAGTAATAAATGTCTCTTAATAAAAAAACATATGAATATATACTAATTATTAATTTTGAGAAAAGTAGCTAAATAATTAACATTAAAAGTGCATTGAATATATAATAGTGATATAAGCATACCACTTTACATTTCACAAAGGCCAAATATGTTTTTTAAAAATAATATATTATGATCAGTTCAATTTATGTTCTATTTTTAAAGCAATTATATAGTTTAATTTTTATGCTCAAATTAGTAATGTAAAAAACTATTAAAGAATGAGTAAATTAAGTAATATATTCATTCATGTTTTAAAATATTTAAGAAATTTTGAAAAATTAAAATAATGAAAGCAAACTGGATAATAATTACATACCAGAGCTACTCCTGCAGCATAATTCTTGTTACATATTTTTCCAGGAAATGTGGCTCCTATAAAACTAAGTTGTTTCTTGAAGCTAAAAAAATAAGAACTTTCCTCATAATTTCATTTAAGAGTGGTATCATTGTTGATAAAATTTTCATACCAACAAACATTATTGAACAATTACAATGTCCTAAGCACCATGCTACTCTGAATTAAGCTATAAGTACATTTTTCTCATACCTATAATGTTAAGAATATTTAATATACAATTTTAAATTTGGTTATTTGATAAACATCCAGAAGCATAATGAGGATAAGGCCTAACAGCTATGCAAAATTCAACTGCACTAATGGTTATAGCTTTTATTTGGGTTCCCTCTACATTTACAGCCCTGAAAATTCAATTTTCTTTGATTTCCTTATTCGTTTAATCACTAAAAATGAACAGATTTTTTTGTGCATTAGATTCTAGATAGTGTAACAATTCAATATACTCATGTTATCAGAAAATAAAAAACATAAGAATTAATCCTGAGAGATAAGATGTAGAGATAATAAGTAGTAAATGTTTATAAACCAAGCAACTTATAATGCATCACTCGGAACTAATCTCCTTTAGCTATTTCAATAATTTTATGTAACTTCATTTTTATCAAGTAATATGTCAGTTGATAAAAGTTTTTAAATCTTGCCTCACATTAGCTTCTTGAGGACAAGAAGTTTAACTTACAATTTTTTCCCCATCCCAATCGTGTCTACTAAATTTGAAGAATACAGTATATATTAAGTAAATGCTTATTTTTCATAATTAACATATTAAACCATTTTGGATTATTTCTTTACTGCTATACAAACACAGACTACTATACTCACGCAAGTAAGTATGCAGCATGATAAGGTCGGAAGATATGTTTCAATTTCCATTCTAAAAATCTAAATAATATATGATTAGGATTTCCCATAGTAGAAATTTTGTTTTTATTTGACCAGATTTCTATGGAAGATATGACAACAGTCAGTTTTAACTGAGTAAGCATCTAAAAGGAGAAGATAAATAAAAATTTTTAAATAAATTTAAACATTATGTTTTACTTTTATAAAAATACATTTAAGACATATAATTCAATATTTTGATTATGGAAACTCTTCAACAGCATAACCAAATACTAAAAACATCAACACATACTACATATACTTTTATAAAATATATAAACAAAATAGTTTTTTTAAACTTACAGTGTTGACAAAGCCAATTATCTGAATAACCTTCTGTGTTACAGCCTTTATATCAGAGCCCATGTAATCAAACTGAAAAAAATAAGTTATTTTTAAAAACCAGTGGATGCCATTAACATATCACATATCCTTTATGTGTACAATATACAATATTCTAAAATAGAGATAGAACTACATTTCAATTGTAACTCAAGAAATGAATAATGATGTATAAGTAATGATTTATAAAACAAATTAATTTATATAATAGAAATATTTAATAACATAATTTTAAACAATATTTAATGCATTCAACTTGCGTCATTATTTATTATTAAAACTTAATCATAACTTTTTTAAATGTAGAATTTTAAAATACTTATTCTAAAATAATACATATGATTGCAAACCAAAAAATATATGCATAATCCTTAATGAGAGGTTCACTGTTAGACAAGATCTATTTTTTATTTTTGTAAGTTTATTTGCTAAGTATTCATTTTCTTTTTAATATTCTATCCTTAATGAGAGGTTTGCTGTTAAAGGGATTCTAGATAATGTGTTCAGATACATCCTTTGATGTCATAATGCAACTTGTGTTCTAATTTTTTCTTAATTTCAATAAGCTCTTTCAATGTCTAATTGCTTTAAAATTCCAGGACAATATTAAATACCAAAGGTACATCAGGTATGTAAACTTTGCTCCTGATTTTTAATTGGAAAACCTCAAATATTTCATCAAGTGGTGTTCCATTTAAGGGGAGTATTCTAGATCATGTTGAGAAACACCAATTTAAAAATCTTCCTATTTATTAAAGCTTCTATAAAAATAGTATCGATTTATTATAAGCCTTTTGAAGCAAACCAAAACGATGATTTTTGTCTTTTGACCTATCAATGTAACATATTTCATTAATATTACTTAATGTTAAACAATTATTATATTCCTTGATCAAAATGTTATTTTCTATTAACACAATATCAAAATTAATATAAAATTTTGTTTAGAAGTTTGTAGCATTAAGAAAGTAGGGTCTGTTGTTCAGATTTTTTCATAATGGAGCAAATGAATGTTGCTTAGTAAATAACTACCTAAAACTGTTAATTTCATGTTTTTCCTATGTCCTAGAATTGTAATAGCCTCTGAAGTGTCTTTCTAAAAACATTTTTAAGAATTTTCCTGTAAACTATCTATACCTGACACTGGCCACTGATCCATTCAAATTCTTTTTTTCCCCCAGCCTTTTGAGATATCATTGACATATAACATTGTGTAAACAGGAAATGTACAATGTGATAATTTGATTTAAATTCTTATCTCCTTTGGAGAATTCATCAATTTGTGCTTCTTTGTATGAACCTTCTCCAAGACCATTATTTATATCTTAATCCTTTTTAATACCATAACAAGTTTTTGCTTAATTATACTTTCTGCCCATTTTTCTTTTCAACCAGCTCTTGAATTTACTTATACATCTTAATGTTTCTGTTTATCATCAACTTACACTTTTTATTATTGCCTGTTCTCTGTATATTTCTTATTTTATAGTTTTAAAACTTTAAATTGAAAGCTCTATTTATATATTTTTCATTCTTGCTTTTCTTACAGCAAATTCTTTCAAGAATATTAATTTCCTCTGTGTTTAGTTTTGGTACTATCCTCTGTGGTAGAAATTATTCCTATTTACTAATATTCAGATCTCTTTTAGTTCAGGAACACTTCCTTTCTAAAGATAGGCATGGTCAGTTGATTCACTTTAGTCAATAAGATTAGGGCAAAAGTGATCGTCAGTCACTTCTGAGAGAAAGTATTTCCTTACTGCAGCTCATGTCTCTTTGATATGTTATTTCATTAGCTTCACAATTGGGAAAAAAAAAAACTACCAACATAGAAATGCCAAAAAATCTAAGCATTCTGGAGTCCTGAGCCAACACATGGAAGACAGCTGCCCTGGAGAGTCATCAAGATCCACAGTTGACTTTGCATGAATGAAATATAAACTGTTTAGCCACTAAGATGTTTGAGTTATTTTTTACCATGGCACAACCTAGCCTGCTCCAATTAATAAATATCCTTTAAATTTTAAAAATATTGTATAGAATTCATTAATTTCTAGTTTATAGTTCTTTATCTACCTTTCTAAAGTTACTTATAATAGTATTTAATTTTTCCATTTTATTATTTTTGCCTTATCTTTTTTTATTCCTTATTGTTTTAATATGTTGTAATAGAGTTTTGGTTTAGCCATTTTTACTTTTACAAATTTTTTGGTGTTTTCCTTGTGATCTATAGATGATTACCTTTGCATACATTTTCTAAAGATATCTATAGACATTTGAATGTATGTGGCATCCATTCATAAGGTACAAAGGTGAATAAATTTTAGTAAAGCAAGCTGACAAATAATTTGATCTTTATATGTTAACATTTATTTTCTATGTTAAAGGCCAAGAGAAATACATTAATGGGTTCCACTACAATTTTGAGTTTTGTGACCAACGGAACAGAGAGCCCAGAAATAAAGCCTTGCATATTTGTTTAAATGATTTTTTAACAAGGGTGCCAAGATTAAAGACCTAAATACGAGATCTAAATCTATAAAATTCATAGAAGAAAACATATGGGAAAAGCTTCAGGACATTGGTTGGCAATGACTTCTTAGATATGACACCAAAAGCACAGGCAACAAAAGTAAAAATAGACAAATAGCATTAAACTTAAAAACTTTTGTGCGTCATAGGAAACAGTCAATGTCAACCTAAAAAATGGAAGAAAGTATTTGCAAATTATGTATCTGATAAGGATTTAATATCTAGAATATGTAAAGAACTCCTATGACACAACAACAAAAATCTGATTTTAAAATGAGCAAAGCACTAAAATAGACAATTCTCCAAATAAAATATACAAATGGCCAACAGGCATAGGAAAAGATGCTCAACATCACTAATCATAAAAGAAATGCAAATCAAAGCCACAATGAGATATCACCTCATACCTATTAAGATGACCATACCAAAATATCAGAAAGTAACAAGTGTTGATAAGGGTAAAGAGAAATTAGCACCTCTGAGCACTCTCGATGTGAATGTAAAATAGTATAACCATTATGGAAAACAGAATGGTAGTTCCTGAAAAAGTTAAACAGAATTACCATATGTTTCAGCAATTTGGCTTCTGGATACATATCTAAAAAAATTCAAAGCAAGATCTTAAAGATATATTTATACATCTATGCTTCCTGCAGCATTATCCACAATAGCCAAAAGGTGAAAAAACCCAAATGTTCACTCACAAGTGAATGGATAAAGAAAATGTGGTATAAACATACAATGGAGTATTATGCAGCTCTAAAAAGAAGGAAATCTATCTCATACTACAACATGAATGAAACTTAAGGACATTATGCTAAGCAAAACAATCCAGTCACAACAGGACAAATACTGTATGATTACACTCAAATGAAGTTATCTAAAGTAGTCAGAATCATAGAAACATATAGAAGAAAGGTATTGACCAAGGACTGGGGGAGAAAGGAAAGGAGAATCAGTATTTAATGGGCATAGTTTTAAGTTTTCAACACACAAATGTTCTAGATATCAGTTGCACAACAATGTGAATACACTTAGCACTACTAAACTATACATTTAAAAATGGCTAAGATGGTAAATATAATGTTATGTGTTTTACTGTAATAAAAAAAATTTATACCGTTCTAATGAACAAAATACAGATACAATCCTAGATCTCTCTGACTCTAAACCATGTACTTACAACTACTAAATCTAATTTATTATGAATCATAGTAAATTCTGTTTTCCTTCAGTAAAAAACAACTAGACAAATAGCTAATTTCATATAAGTGGGCTATTTCAAGAAAAAGCAGTAGGGGAACTTTCTCAGCAAACTTCCTACCAGGCTTCACCAACGCCAGTCAATCCTTACATCTGCCACTCAGTAAACACACAGCAATGTATTTTTTGTTTAAAAAAAATTAGCAGATACCTCTTGAAGTGTATTCCTATGCCTCTGAAAGCTTAACAAAGAACATTTCCTCTGTGAGAATGTTAAATGTTCAAAAGTAATCCTGTAAAAAGAAAATGAAGTCCACAAAATTTTTAAGATAGCTGTGTCAATAAAATGCTACCAGATTAGACTAAAAGTGTCCGAGACAAAAATCCAAAAAGATCTCTGGGCTTCCAACCAAATAAATAATTATTGGTACTAAATTTTGGAGAGGTTTGCTACGCAGTCATAGATTATATTTATTTTAAAAGTGTACTTGATCTGATATTAATTTAGCTAAATAAGTGTTTTAGAATTTTTGTGTTTAAAAAAACAAAATTTTTATAGTCTTTTATTTTTATGATGTGCCATATTTTAGATATGTCAATTGTAAGCAGAATGTGTTTACATTGCATGATAATCTTTGTTTAGCTTTTAATCTTCGCCTTTGGTTTCTAATTGTAGTGCTTAATCTCTCTACATCTAATAAAATTACTTATATATTTGAGTTGAAATATTAATCTTAAATCTAGCTTTTAAATTTATTCATATTTATGAAACAAATGTTTAATGTTTTTCTTTCCCTTTATTGCCTTCTTTTTGTTTATTATACTTAAAATTCTACTTTTCTACTTCTGATTTCGCTGTAATTTTATAGGAATATGATTTTAGAGTATTTGTTGACTTTGTACTACTTCAACTTAGCTACGATAAAAAAAAAAACAACTTTTTAGTGAGCCACACACTTCAATTTTTGTTACCTCTGCCAATATTTAGCTTCGCTTCCCTGCCTGATTTACTTCTTCAGCAATCAAAAGACTCCCTATGGGAAAATATTTTTGTTTTAAAACCTATATATTAAAGTATTAATATATGAATATTTTATGGATCTAAATCTATTATTTTTTTGTTTTGCTAACCCTTGTTCACTAGGGCTAATTTTCTTATGATTTTGAGATCACATATGGCTGATATTAATCTGTGGCAATCCTGCTTGAAGCTGTATTCCTCCAAGGAGAAATACCATTTGCTTTCCATCAGGTGCCCTCAGATCTTATCAACCTGGGACAAATGTCTCATAGTTTAGAAACTCCTAACAAAAGCCTCATAGCTTAGAATCTCCTAACCACCTATGTTGTGTTTATTCAAAACTTAAACTCATAAAATATACGAAGTATAGTTGTGAATCCTCAGTATAAGAATTTTGTTCATTTGTTTTTCTGTCATTTAATTTACTTAGAACTTCCTTTGCTTGAAAGAAGTGGCATATGTGTTTTGTAGACAACTTTCCAATTAGGCTGAGGTAGTTAAATATTATTATTGTATACAGGGTTGAGGGTTTGGGAAAATTCTAATTTATAAACTCATTGAGGATGCAGTCCTTCTGCAAAAAGGAAAAATGACAAGCTTTAGAAAATGAAAAGATGCTTTACTTTACAAAAAGAACTAGAGATCCTAAATACAAAATAAATGAATTAACAGAATGGTTTATTCACAATTTTATGAATTTATTAATTGCATTTATTTTTAAATGCTTTATATTTTTATTACATCATTGAAATCAAGTTAAAGACAAATGTTAAATCATTTTAAAATAATAATGTATAAAAAGGGACCTACCAGATTTTTATCCACAACAATATATATTTCAAGGTATCGAGGAAATAACTTGAAAAATTCAGCTCTCTGAAAAACACACAATATGAGTACTGAGGAATTTCAAAGAAATTTACCTTCTATTGAATTGTATAGAGATAAACTGAGAGATATTTTGCTACCGATTATATATCAAGGCTATTTTCAAATACAAAATTTAGGTACTATTCAAAAAATTCCAGTCCAAAAAGTACCTGTGGTTAAAAAGAATTTTCAAACTATATGAGAACCCAGGTATCTTCTGATTATAGCAATAGCTGAAATTGGAAATATTAAGTTTATAACACAAAGCTTTTCTTTTCTTAGCCTTGTGATAATTTTCATGGTAATCGTCCATGTGAGCGGATTTTCTGCTATCAATTATTAGAAAATTATTTTTGGCAAATATCGTTTAGAAAAATATTACTAAAATTATGATCAATGGCATTCACTAGAGCTAAGAATGTTATTTATAGCAGTTTATAGGTGTTTGTAGAGGAAGAATTAATCACTTTGCTTTACATGTACCACTGATATTATTCATTTCTGAACTTTCATAAAGCACGGATTTAATTTATAAATCCAGATTACATAATATTTTCAACTAAATAATTAGGCAGTTGAAGAAAAGGAATAATTTACATTAATTATCCAAATGCTCACATATAGGCAATTATCCAAATGCCTATATGTGAATATAGGATTGAAGAAACCAAATTAAGTTTTTGGTTTCTTCAATCCTATATTCACATATCTGTTTCCAAAATACCTAAGTTTTTGCTAAAAATAAGCATAACAAAGAATTCAATCTCATTCTCTATCCATTTTAAAAGTCACGCAGGGCCCTCATGAAAAAGTAAAATAATTTTAAGATTTGCAAGTCACCAAATTTTACTCTCAAAGTATTGTTCATGTCCCAAAATAATACTGAATAAGTTAAAATTAAAAAGTCAACACTTACTTCTGAACTTTTTCTAACTTGATATTCTGAATTAGTATGGCTGTAAGTGTCATTGTCTCCTAAGAGAGGAATATTAGTGTTGTAATCTTTTTCTTCATAAATTACGTGCATGAATCCTGATATAGCCTCCATTGGTTCGATTCCATATGAGATGTTTTTAAACTGCAATGTTCCCCTGAATGTTGAAATAATCAAAGCAATTCTAAAATGATTCTACCAAAACTGTAAATCTAATATTCTAATGAGAAATTTTGGCCAGATTTTTTTACATTTAGAGTCACCTTGGAACTAGACCAGTAATACTACAGGATATATATGGCTTTAAATTATAAATATTCTAAGAGAAATATTTTGATCTTCTTAAGTAAAGCATATTAGTGGCACGGATTCGTGTGCTAAAACAGAATAAGACCCCTTCCTAGGATATAGATTTTCTAAGCCAGTCTATAGAACCTACAGGCACCCTCTTCCTTAGTCTTAAGTCTCTTTCTTCTTTATGAGACATTTGACTCTCCCCTGACACTTAATGTCCTAAATCATTCATTTGTGTGGTCCAAATTAAAGACCCTACTTGCCTAAAAATGATTGGGAGCAGAGTGAAAGTGTTTATAAGATCAAGACATTCTACAATCATCAATCATCCTAGGAAATTAAGAAATCAGTGAAAATATAAAAAATTGAGGAAACTAAAGATATATGGAGAGACCAATCAACACCCCTACATTCAAAATTGCTCAAAGCCTCAAGCAGAGAATCCTGTCAAAATCAACAAGTAGCCTTCCATAAGAAACAAATACTGACCAGGTGACCAATTCTATTTTATCAGAAATTCTTGCTTATTCCTTAGGGAACTGAAATTACTAAGGTGACTGTAGAACCAGAAAAGATACATGTAGGATCAGCTCATACACTAGCAGGATCTAATACTGGCAAATGAAATATCTTTAAAATGGCTACAACCTGAGTCCTGAACATGTGTTGAGTGATACAAGAGAATTTGGAAAACCTGCAATATATCCATGGTAACTGCAATCCATCTGAAAAAAAAAAATACACACAAAAAAAACAAATGGATAATTTATTTTAAAAATAGATATCCCAGATATGTCATTTATATTTATTATGTAAGTTACCTTAGTACTTTAATATGAATGGCAATTACCTAATGAAGCTATGCCAGGCAAAAATGAGAACTAGTTCAGATAATTCAGTTTTAATGAATGTGTAAAATAATATTCCAGTAATTTCAGAATAATTCTATTTTTAAAGAAAATCCAGAATAAGAAACCTATAAGAAATAAAACTTAAGTCTTACCTGTTTTAACAAAAGTTTAGCATGTTGGGTGTCATCTTTGTCATAAGAATAAACAAAAGAACCCGAAGATAAAAATGATCTAGGCAGAAATCACAAAAATGTGCTCAAGTTGTGAAACAGAAAACAAAAAAAAATTATTCTTCATAATACAAGGTTTCCTTTTACTGGGGAATTTAAAGTAGTGCCAATTATCTTGGCATATCTATTTTCCAAATATCTCTCTGTCATTTACAAGAAATCAGGTGCTGAAGGAAGCATTTTAACTATAGTGACTATGCCAAAATTCATGCTAATAAACAATACAAATTGCTGGAAATAACAAATAGTGAAACAATATAAGTCCCAATTTATAACATAGAATTTTCAAATCTTTGTCTTTATTGCTGATTGATTCCAGATTTTAAACCTGAATCTCCAAATTAAAATGTAGTTAGAACAGAATTTAGAAAGATTTTCTTGGCATTGCTACAAATTCATATTCACTCAGTTTAGCTAAGTATAAAGTTCTTCTCAATAAGCTTGGTCAGAATTTTCTTTCATTCTCTCCAGCAACTATTCAAAAACTTGACATCACTCCTGTCAATCATCCCACATATCCATCATGTCACCTCACTTTCAGATAACCTATACCCATCCTCACTCCTTATCTTTATTTCCAGAAGATGACCAATTCTTTTGTTCAAAGCAAACCGTTACACTATGCTACAAATCTCATTCTTATATTGAAGATACATACTTTTTTGGTCCTATAATTTCAAATTCTTCTTCTCTACTGTTTTTTTATCCTAATTCTATTGTAAAAGTTTATTATCAAGTCATTACCATCCTAAATAACTCCCTTTTGACCCTGTGTCCAACTCTAGCTATTCCCTATATATTTTCAATTTGCAACAGATTTTTATGTAAAGAGTAGTCTAGAAACAGTTTCTCTACTTTGTCAATACTTATTCACGATGAAACTGCTCTGGAAAAGTTTCATAAACACCAGAATGTCAAATCTAAAAGACAATTTAAAAACCATCACTGTGCTGGACTTCTAGCATACATTTTGAAAACGGACTGATAAGTCTAATCACGCATCACTCTCTGCTTCTCTTTCTATCTCCCTGACAATTCCAGCTTGATCTTCCATATTTTTTTTTTGTTGTTCTACTTGTCCCAGAAATAGTAGTCTTTAGCAAGATTCAGCCTTTAGTCACCAGTCTATTTATAAGCACTCTATAAGCTCTCATTAAAAAAAATTACAACTAAACTATTGATTACTGCTAAATCTATATCCCTAGTACTAATTTCTCCTCAGAGATTCACATTCCTATATTCATACAACTAATGGTAAAAACCCATTTGGATATCTTACAGGCACTGCAAACTAACCTTACCCTTTCCTCACATAAATATCTCCTTTGTTCATGTTCTTCATTTAATTACACTATAACCTACCTATTTTCTTAAGCAATAACTAAATTATTCAAGTTTCCTCACTGTTTCTAATCACTCTACCAAGTCTGTCTTCAAAATCTATTGAATTTTTTCTTTCCAATGCTATTACCAATATCATATGTTCAAGCCAACAATCATCACTTACCTAAACTATTATATAATCATATAATTAGACATTGTAATCCACCTTTGCCCTCTCAAAAATAGCCTAAAAGACTCAATGAGCCTATACAAGTACATTCTAGAAACATTTTTGGCTTCCAACATCCTTATCATGGCATGATAGATCTTCTACGACCTGGCTCCTGCCTACCTTTTCAAAATCTTTTACTCACATCCTCCAGAAAATAGGTTCTTTAGTAATTCACACCGACTTTTTGCTCACCACAGGAGCTATTTGGACTCACAATTCAAATGTATATAGGTATCAAATGTCGATTTGAATTGAAATGATTCTATTCATAACTATTTTTAGAAATCAAGAAACCAAAGACTTAAAATTTGAAAGAATAAAATAATTGCTTACTGCTTTTTGAGATGGACAAAATATGGTTTTCCTTCTATTGTAATGATATAAGCCACCTGTAACATGAGAATTCAAAATATTTTCAGTAATACTTGTAAATAATATATGTTAAATAATATTTCCTCTAAGAAATACTTTTAAAATACTGACAAAATTAACAATAATATAGAACTATTATATGTGCTTCCCTTCCCATGTGGATTTTGAAGCTTCACGATTCTTAATTGAGAAATAAATGGTAGAGTCTCCACATGCCTGTTAGTCACTATTATTTATATTTCTGAGAGAGAATCTTACCTGATGGTTCTCTTTTGGCTTAGATGCTTCAGACCAATTCACAATGCTAAAAGCAAATACCAAAGATGTCTACCTCACTTGAGAGAATCTGTTGCTTGCTTACTTCTAGCCCTCCGGGGAAGTAAATTTCTCTGTTAATTGTAAGAAACACTCCAAAAAGAAACAACTGCAAGAAATGTACTACACTTCTATCAACATAACATAACAACTACCACTGCACTTTACTTATCCAATTAAGCAATGAAATGCCTCTGGAATAGAATGTAGGAAAGGATAAAGGGAGAGTAAAGACATCTCTAGAAGATGACAGAAAATATGAGTCATTAAATTATTTATTTAGTAAATTTTAAAATGTTATTTTACTAAGAGAAATGGTCACTGAAAAGCTTTCAGTGCCTTAACTTTGTATTATAGCAGAACAAGATTCTCTGCACAGATTAATGATCTAAGAAGAGTCATATGAATGGCACTCTGGAAAAAAAATATAAGTGGAATCTGGAGGGGTCTTGAAAATCGTGCTTTCTAAAAGTCCCTTGCTATTAAACAAATATGATGAAAAATAAAGGGGAACATGATAGTGCCAATAAAATGTTAAATCTACATACCTTACAAAGCAAAAACAAATAAAAATCTGGAATGTGATTAATAAGAAATATACAAAACTCTTGAAACCTGCTTGATTTTATTAACCATTGTCACCCCAATAATTTTAATCAAACAAAAAGAAATGAACAAAACTGACATGAGAAAAAAAACTCCAAAAAATCATCGTTCAGAGCTTCTACAACTTTTCATATATAACATCCAACTGTTTGGGTTGCAAATTTATATATGAATTTCTAACCCCAGGATCTCAGAATGTGATCTTATTCATATTGGGTCTTTACAGAGATAATGGAGCTAAAATGAGGTCAATAGGGCGGGCTTTAATTCAATATGACTGAGATCCTTATCAAAAGGGTAAATTTGGACACAGACACACTTGAAGGTAGAATGCCATATGAAGATTCGTAAGGAGAACACATCCATCTACAAGCCAAGGAAGGATAGAGACCTGGAGCAGACCCTTCCCTCATAATCCTCAGAAAGAACAAACTCTGCCAACACCTTGATCTTGGACTTCTAGATTCCAAAACTATGAGACGATAAATTTCTGTTGTTTAAGCCATATTGTTTGTGTTACTTTGTTATGCAGCCCTACAAAACTAAGATACCAAATTTCAATTAAAAATTACAAGAAGTGCTAAAGAACAGGCTCAAATTACAAAAAAAAAAAATTGGAATACGATGCCACAGGTAATATGCATAATAACCATGATTAAAATGAGGGAAAAAAAAAACTATTTCAGTAGAAGTGTAGAAACTCTCATAAAGAAAAAAAGAATGATATTCTAGAGCAGAGAAAAATACATTATCTACTATTAAAAAGTCAATAAAAGGGTTTAAGAAAAGATGAGACATAGCAGAAGATGTGACTGATGAACAGGAACACAGGTCAGTAGAAAATATCCAGATTGAAACAGAGAGAAAATATAAAAATAGAAAACAACAGAAAAGATATAGAAATATACGATTTAAATGACAGAGAATTCATATTGCACTTCTGAAAAACCTCAGTGAGATGCAAGAAAGTACGGATCAACAATTCACAGAGGTTAAAAATTAAATTAAAGAACAATAGAGTTACTTTACTAAGGAGATTGAAACTCTAAAAAAGAACCAAATAAGACTTCTAGAGATGAAGAACTCACTAAAAGAGATGAAGATTGAAATAGTAAGCCTAGAACATAGAGCTGACCACAGGGAAAAATGAATTAGTGATATCAAAGACAGAAATCTGGAAATAATGCAGAAGGAAGAAAAGAAAGACTTGAATATGAAAAAAAATTAAAGAACTCTACAAGAACTATATGACATCATCAGAAAGAGCAATATAAGAATAATGAGTATAACAGAAAGAGAAGAGAGGGAGAAGGGAAAAGAGAGCTTATTCAAACAAATAGTTGACGAGAATTTCCAAAACCTATGGAAAGAACTGGATCTTTGAATCTAATAAGCAAACAGAATACAAAATTATCTCAACCCAAAAAGACCTCCAAGACACGTTATATTAAAATTGTCAAAAATTAATGACAAAGAAAGAATTCTCAAGACAGCTGAGGAAAAGAAGACAGTTACCTATAAAGGAAAACCCATTAGATTATCATCAGACTTTTCAGCATAAAAGTTACAAGCTAGGAGGGAGTGGAACAAAATATTCAAACTATTGAAAGAGAAAAATTACCAGCCAAAAATAATATATCCAGCAAAGTTCTCCTTTAGATATAAAGGAGAAATAAAGACCTTTTCAGACATACAAAAGCTGAGGATATTTTCCGCCACAAGGCCTGCATTACAGGAAATACTGAAGCGGGTCATTCTACCTGAAAGAAAAGGACAAAAAAACACAAAACTATGTATAAGATAACCAACAGGCAGACAGAAGCAGAAAAGTGCAACCCTTGTTAAGAACAGGGTATTATGAGCTTAAATATTATATAAAGGTTAAAAGTCAAAAAAATAAAATGCTTTAAAAAAAAGAAGACAATAGCTACTGCAACTTAGAAATGAGCATACAGCATAAGGACAGATAATGTGAGACAACAACAAACAAAAAAAATGAAAAGGGAGGAGGGGATTAAAGATCCAAATCTGTAAAGGGGAATGGAGATAAGGCGCAAGCAGAAGAAAAAGGATTACTGTGCCTGTGTTTGTAGGTGTAGCATACTTATATCTGATGAAATAGACTTAAAGATTTAAAAATTAGGTGAAAAAGAGACAAAGAAGGACATTTCATAATGATAAAGGGAACATCAAGAAGACATAACACATCAATATATATGCTCTCAATCAGAGAGCACCAAATAAAATACAGCAACTACTAATAGAACTACAGTGAGAAACTGACAAAAACACAATTACAGTAGGGGACCTAAATACTCCTACTGATAGATAGTTCATCAAAACAGAAAATCAATAAGGAAATATCAGCCTTAAATGACACATTAGGCCAACTGGAGACAAGTGAAATTTACAGAGCCTTTCATCCTAAAACAGCTGCATATACATTTTTCTCTAGTGCATATAGAGTATTCTCAAGGATAGATCATATTTTGGGACATAAAACTAGGCTCAACAAATTTAAGACGATTGAAATCAAACCAGACAAATTCTCTGACCATATGCTTTGGAACCAGAGATCAACTATAAAAAGAAAGCAGCAAGAACTACAAACACGTGCTACTAAAGAATGACTGGGTCATAGATGAAATAAAAGGAGAGATCAAGAGATACATAGAAAGAACTGAGAATGAAAATACAACATATCAAAATTTTTGAGGCACAGCAAAAGCAGTAATAAGAGGAAAGTTCATATCATTACAGGCCTATCTCAAAAACAAGAAAAATCCCAAATAAACAACTTAACTTTACACCTTTAAAAACTAGAAAAAGAAGAGCAAATAAAGCCCAAAGTCAGCAGAAGGAAATAATAAAAACTAGAGAATTAAAAAAATTTTGAGAATAAAAAAACAATAGGAAAAAATTAATGCAACGAAGAGCTGGTCCCTTGAGAAAATCAATAAAATTGGCAAATCTCTGGCTAGACTCAAGAAGGAAAAAAGAGAAAGGACACAATCAAAATCAGAAATGAAATGGAGATGTTACAACAGAAAGTGCTGAAATACAAAGGATCATACAAGAATACTATGAAAAAAATTATATGTCACCAAATTTAATAACCTAGAAGAAATAGACACGTTCTAAGAAATATAGAACCCACCTAGACTGAATGATGAAGAACTGTAAAATCTAAATAGACCAATCAACAGTATAGAAATTGAAACAATCACTAAAAACCTCTCGAAAAATAAAAGTTCAGGACGAGATGGCTTCACCAGTGAATTGTACCAAAGAGTCAAAGAAGATTTAATACCTAGTCTTCTCAAACTTTTCTAAAAAATTGAAGAAGTGTAAATACTTCCTAACTCTTTTTATGAGGCCAACATTACTCCGATACAAAAACCTGTTTAAGATAACACACATAAAAAAACTATAGACTAATATCTCTCATGAACACAGAAACAAAAATCCTCTATAAAATACTAGCAAATTGAATACAACACATTATAAAGATTACACACCAATATCAAGTGGACGTCATCCTTCCGGCATAGGGATGGTTTAACATACCCAAATCGATCAATGTGATACACTACATAAACAAAAGAAAAAATAATCATATGATCATATCAACAGATGCAGAAAAGCATGTGACAAGATATAGTTTTCATTTATGATTAAAACACAATAAAATGGGTGTAGAAGGTAAGTACATCAACATAATAAAGGCTACATATGACAAATCCACAGCTACCATCATACTTAATGAAGAAAAACTAAAAACTTTCCCTCTACGATCAGGAATAAGACAAGGCTGTGCTGTCACCACTCTTCTTCAATATAATATTGCAAGTCCTAGCTAGAGCAATCAGGCAAGAGATAGAAATAAAAGGCATCCAAATAGGGAATGAGGAAATCAAAAAATGTCACTTTTTGCAGATGTCGTGATTCTCTATATAGATAACCCTAAGGACTCCACTAAAAACTATGAGAAATAATAAACAAATATAGTAAAGTTTCAGGATAGAAAGTCAATGTTCAAAAATCCATAGCATTCCTATATACTAACAATGAATTTTCAGAAAAAGAAATGAAAAATCAATTCTCTTTGGAATTGGAACAAAAAATTAAATACCTAAGAATAAACCTAATGAAGCATGTGAAGGACCTATACACTGATAACTATAAGACATTAGTAAAAGAAATTGAGAAAGACACAAAGAAATGGAAAGATATTCCATGTTCAAGGATTGAAAGAATCAACATAGTTAAAATGACCTTATTTCCTAAAGCATTATACAAATTTAATGCAATCCCCATCAAAATCCCAAAGTCATTTAAAAAAAAAAAAAGAAAAACAAAAATCATCAGATTTGTATAGAAGCGCAAAAGTCCCCAAACATCCAAAGCAATCCTGAGGAAAAAGAACAAGGCTGGAGGTATTACGCTGCCTGACATCAATTTATACTACAAGTATCAACAATCCAAATAGCATGGTATTGGTAGTAAAACAGACACATAGACCAATGGAACAGAACCAAGAGTCCAGAATTAACCCCCCATATATATGGGCAATAAGTTTTCAATAAAGTAGCCAAATCGTACAATGGAGAAAGGAAAGCCTCTTCAATAAATAGTGCTGGGAAAATTAGAAGGCCGCCTGCAAAAGAATTAAACTAAACTGTCACCATACACAAAAATTAACTCAAAATAGATCAAAGACCTGAATATAAGACCTGAAACAATAAATTGCATAGAAGAAAACATAAGTACTAAACTTATGGACCTTGGGTTTAAAGAGAATTTTATAAATTTGACCTCAAAAGTAAGGGAAGTAAAAGCAAAAGAAATGAATGGGACCACATCAAACTAAGAAGCTTCGCACAGCAAAAGAAACCTTCAACAAGGCAAAGAGGCAAACATCTGAATGGGAGAATATATTTGCAAACAACACCTCCGATAAGGCCCTAATTTCCAAAATACATAAAGAACTCATACAACTCAACAACAACAACAACACAGATCCAATTAAAAAATGGGCAGAGGACCTGAACAGACACTTCTCCAGGAAGACATATAAACAGCTGACAGACTATATGAAAAGATGCTTAACTTCACTAGCTATTCGGGAAATGCAAATCAAAACCATGAGATACCATCTCATACCTGTTAGAATGGCTACCACCAACAGCACAAACAATAACAAGTGCTGGAGAGGTTCTGGCAAAAAAAAAAAAGGATCTTCATACACTGTGGGTGGGAATGTAAATTGGTACAGCCACTATGGAAAACAGTATGGAGATTCTTCAAAAACCTAAGAATATTATTACCATATGACCCAGTAATCCCTCTTCTGGGTATCTACCCCCAAAATTTGAAAACATTTATCTACAAAGATATATGCACTCCAATTTTTCCTGCAATACTATTCATGGTGGCCAAGACATGGAAACAAACGAAGTGTCCTTTGATAGATGATTGAATAAAGAAAATGGGGTACATATTTACAATGGAATATTACTCAGCCATAAGAAAAGTTGAAATACTACCATTTGCGATGACACAAATAGATCTTGAGATTATCATGCTAAGCGAAATAAGCTAGCCAGAAAAAGTTGAGAAGCATATGATTTCACTCTTATGTGGGATATAAAACTAAAAGTAACAAACAAACATGACAAACAGAAACTCATGGACACAAATAGTGCAATAGTGATTACCAGACAAAAGTGGGGGAGAGGGGCAGTAAATATGGGTAAGGAGGGGTCAAATATCTGGTGGCGGAAAGAAATTTAACTTTGGATGGTGAACACACAATGCAATATATATGTGATGTATTATTGAATTGTACACTTGAAACCTATTTGATCTTATTAACCAATGTCACCCCATTAATTTTAGATTTAAAAAAAAAAAAAAGGTTAGATGAGATTACCCAGGGGACAGAAAACAGAATAAAAGAGAAAAGAACAGGACTATGGGGGAAAAAAGCAATAATCAAATTCCGCATTTTTAATTCTTTTTGAAATATTCTGAAACTATTATGTATTTTTATTTATGTATATTTAAAGCACAAAATGCCAAAACACAAGTGTAAATACTGTGATGACTTTCTGAAAAGTAGAAATTTATCACATAAAGTTAAGTTCCTTTTGAAGCTCTTTGTGCAATATGCAATGGTTCATTCAGTATCAAAAATGGTGGAAAGTCAGATATAAACCAGTATATATTAACAGCTAAGGAAAGAGATGAGTAATTTCCTCATACAGTACCAAAAAAAATGTTACACAAAATTTTTGGATTAAGGAAAATTCAGATGAAGATATAAGAATTGCATCAGACACCGTAATGGTTTTGCACACTTATCATCAATCTTTCTGCTCAAATGACTGTCTGAATGTACAGAAATAGTTCTGATTCCAAAATTGCAAGCAAATTTTCAGGTGCCAGGTTGAAATATACAATGCAATAATTAAAGATTGGAATTTTGTAATTTGCAATTACTAAAAAATTATTAAAGATCTACACATCACTTTGTTAGGGCACAGCCATGGGTGCAAGTAGTCACAATGCAGAAAAAAAGTTCTCTCTGCTTGTACAGTATTTTAAAAGGCTTGCTTATAAGGCTATTTGTGAGTAAAATCCAGAAGATACTTCAGAGACAATAGCAAACTTTCGCAGGGACTCTTTTATTGAGTTAATCAGAGAAACTGTACTGCTTTGAGAGAGGATAATACAAACAAATTTTTGAACATCTGCATAAATATGCAGACAATGTTTATTCAAAACTGAAGCAAATCATGAATGACTCTATAAAAGCTGTTGGTGTCCCAGCCATATAATGCATAATGTTGCTCAAAGAACATCTGATGTCCTTTCTATTGACACTGATCTCATTGTCATGGCATTATTCTTTTGTTTCAGCATCTATGCTGTTTGAACTGATTAAAGGATTTTTGTGATTTTGTTGACATTTACTTTCTTCAATTCTCTTTCACTGACCAAATCTGTTGGCTCTTTAACAAATGCAGTTGAGAGAATCTTGTTTATGTGAAGCACTGAAAACATGCTTTAATTCCAAAACAAGGCCCAAATATTTCTTCTTGACTTTCTAAATAATCCATTGAATGGGGCCTACTTATTTCTTTAGCAATAGGATTTTGCAAACTGGAAGAAGAGCAAACAGTGTCAATGAAGTATATTGTTACTTAAAATTGAATGTGTTGAAGAAAGAATTGAACCTCCCACCTCAAAAAACGTTTTCTTTTAAGGGTCAAGTCTGTTCTTAAAGGGGACATTACTTATGAACAGGAAAAGAAATTCCAGCTTGAAGTGGATAATTATTATGGCACCTGCTCTATATTTTGGAATTGTTTTAATACTTTGAAAAATTCAGTTATCTGGATGTTACTAAATACTTTTCCAGCATGGGAAGAAGTGGAATCATTCTTTATAGTGTTAGAAAAGAAAGAAATAAAATTTGATGACAATGTTCTGTTTTTGTCAATGGACATTTTAAAAAATTGTTAAGATGCAACATAATAGTGAAGAATGGAAAAGCAAGTTAAGAAGACCAATGATCAGTTATTAACTTTATGTCAGCACATGGTCTGTAAACTACCTCGCAATACTAATGTGCAGTTTTTTCTCACTAACAAATGTTGAATGGAAAAAAATGAAAGAAATTGAATGTGACCACTGTAGGAACTGTTAAAATATAAATGGAATAACTGCAATAAATTTTCTAACCAAATTCAGCAAAAAAAAAAAAAAAAAATTAAAGAAAGTCAAATCATTAGGGAAATAGAATTCAAGAAAGAAAAAGTTATATAATTTAGATACTTATAGTTTATTTTTAATGAATAATAATTTTTAGTATTTGTCCCATGCAATATTTATGTACATATACATAGGCAATTAGAAATAATTCAAATTTAATTGGGTGCTCCATATTTTATTTGCTAAATCTGGGAGCTATGTGTGTCCCTAGACATTCTTACTTTTGCAGGTTCTACCTCAAATTACACTAAATATGTTAAAATACAATCACACTCTGCATTAAAAATAATTTTGTTGCAAAAATATTAAAAGGGAGCTTGCAAAATTGTTATAGATAAAAGAAACACTAAATTGCCATATTATTAAATGCCTTTTTAATGCTAGAGATTGGACAAGTGGGAAATTCAAAGATTGCTCAGTGATAAATAATAGGGAGGAATGACTGCTATTATTAATTTCTGGAAAAAAAATTAAACAAAAAATTAAACGAAGTCCCTTCTTTCCAATCAGAAAAATAAGCTAGAGTAATGCTCACACACCAAGTATGGCTGAGAATTCACTCGGGGCAGGGGATTGTAAGTAAAATTTCTTTACTAAAAAGAGAAAATTTAGAGAAAGAGCATAGGGCGACATGAGTTAGAGAACTGGGAGTAATGGGGAAGAGAGGAACCTGATACAAACAGTATATCCTTATGTGAAACAGGAAAGTTTCTTAAAATACTAAAGGAAAAAAATAAATTTCGAGAGCCACAATTATGACTAGCATTAGATTATCCTATATTAGAAGGAGCCAAGTGAGAAGCAGATTTTTTCTGGGGAATTAGAAAAGGAATGTGCACTAATACCTAAGCTCCAACTGTGACATCAATATGCTAAATACCAGATCACCTTTAAGCTCCTCATTGACTCACTGAAAGGTCAAGCAAGTATAGTAGTCCCCCCTTATCCAAGGGAATATGTTCTAAGACCACCAGTGGACTCCTAAAAGCATGGATAATACCAAACACTATATACTGTTTTTTCCTATACATACATACCTATGATAAAGTTTATTAATTAGGCACAGTAAGTGGTTAACAAATACTACTAATAAAATAGAACAATTATAACAATATACTGTAATAAAGATTATATGATTAAGGTCTCTCTCTCAAAATATCTTATTGTACTGTACTCACCTTTCTTGTTGTGATGATGTGAGATGATATAATGCCTACATGATAACGTGTAGTGGATACACTGGAAAAAGGGATGCACTCGTGTCTCATGGGACAAAGCTAGACAGTGCAAGATTTCACCATGCTATTCAAAACAGTGCTCAGTTGAAAATTTATGATTACCTCTGGAATTTTCCATTCAATATTTTTGGACCATGGTTGACTGGGGATAACTGAAACCACGGAAAGCAAAACTGTGGGTAAGGAGGGACCGCTGTAGCTCAAAGAATCACGAGGGCTAAGAACAGAAGCCAGAAAACTCAGTAATCAATATACTATTTCAATGCAATATTTTAAACATTCAAAATTAATGCAAAAAAAAAATTCATGATGAACAAAATATCTAAATTTTAAAGAAAAACAAGATCTGACCCTGACTCACCTCACCCTAATCTTGGTCCTGGGGGAATACCAGCTTTTTGCCATCCCCCACCAAATTTTGTGCCTGAATCAAACACTTTACTTGTCTCTCCTTAGTCCCGGCTTTGGTAGCTTTAAAATCCTTCATTCTTAACAGAAAGATGTACATAGTCACACACATTCAAACACAACAAAATGCTCCTTCTTGTGAACATGGTCTGATCTATCAGCTTTTGCCTCCAAAAACTGAGCACCTGCCTTCACTCAGCAATGTTGGTCTTCACATTAAAGACAACTTAACACAATTTAAGATATAAAAATATTATTTCTCAATTACATTATTTTCTGGATCTCTTTCTGTGTCAGAAGATGAAATCTTTTCAGGGACTGTGGTCTGCAGAAATGTTTTATGAGAATCTAAAATAAAAAAAATAAGCAGTTATTTTGATACCTGTAATCTTACATTATCTATTTCTAAATACAATTCTGCCTTTGTTTCTCTACATTTTTTTTTGTTAGTATGCATCAACTCTCTTTTCACTCTTACTGGTCATTCTCATCTACAAATTTCTTAACCCTTGCCAAGATCTCAAATTTTTATTTTCTTTCTGTCTCTCTCTCTCTCCCGACATATACACACACCTAGTTACTTGAAAGTTTGACTAAGTAACATTGAATAATAAATCACAGACCTGTGTTGCAAAAAAAAAAAGGTGTGGAAATGAGAAAACACAGGTACCTCAAGAAAGAGGGATCATTTGCAGGTAAAAGACAGAATATTGAGTACAAGGGGGATGTTTTCAGCGGATCAGATTGAGGACAGCAGTTAGCCAGTCAGGAAATCATAAATGGCTTTTTTAGGGCGATGCAACTATTCCTAGAATAACAGGATTTTGAATATGGAAAAGACTACATATTTCAGTTTTGTCCATTGTACAGACAGGGAAACCATCGCAGAGAAGTAAAAAGATTTTCTACCTGGAGCCTCCCTTTCTGCCTTCTTGGCTACAGACCCTTGAAACAAAGGGCAGGGAGAAAGTGGGTGGGGAGAGGGAGGGACTGGGGTAAGGACTGGGTCTGGATCCTCAATCAAAAACTACAGCCCCCTAAGTGAACGAAGTCTCCTCAAAAGCTTGGATTGGGAGGAGGACTTACTTGGGCCTGTGTGCAGACCACCAACTACCGTAAGAAGGCCCAGAAGAAGGAACATGACTCCGTTGTCTTGGAGCCAGGCTGGCCGAATAACAGCGGTTGAGGCTTGGAGGAGAGTAAAGGCGCAGCTCGCGCCAGACAGGTGCGTAAAACTGGAGGGGGAGGGGCGGGAGGCAGCGGAGAGGAAAGGATCTCCCTCCAGGAAAAAACAAAGCAGGGTGAAGACTCTCTGCTGCCTCTAGAGGTACATTGGCGTAGGTAATGTGCAGCTGGCTCCAGGTTGGGGCTCAAGAGAAGGCTGTCAACATTCACACACATTCAGTTTATTGTTAAGGAAGGAAAGGCTGTATAAATTTCAATTCTCAGATTAGGGTGGTACCTGTTGAAGCGTTTGTTTGTATCTTTTATTTAGGCCAATGATTTCTGAAGTAATTTCTAGTTACAATGAGGAGAAACAAAGATAAAAATGCCCAAGTTACTGATAAGTTTCCACATATAACATTTACATACCATCTAAATAGGCAAAATGAATATATTTGCAAAAACTGCTGCGAACATTGACTTTTCTAAATTTAATTGTTGGATACACCTTTACTGGACAGCTATTGCATGCAGAAAACCCCACATCTCTGTTCGAATATACTCTTCAAAAAAGCTTATTTAATATCCTCAAGTTATTATTGCTACACTGTGTAATCCTGCAGCCCCTATTTTGTACTTCTTTAAGTAACAACATGGCAGTAAGCTCCTTGAGTTTTCTTTTTGCCTCATATATCCTAGGTTGGGTGCTAGAGAAGCCAAGGATTGGAAACACCAACAGGAGCAGACAAAAAAAAAAAAAATCCCAAGAAAAGCCTCCTTTCCCTAGCCAAAGGAACAAAAAAAAAAAGGGTACTATAGCAACACAGAAAACTCTTTGACAACCTCCCTACTCCAGCCAAACACCACAGGGGGAAAAACAAAACAAAACAAAACATCCCATCCACATCAAAGTAGGGAGACTAGTCTTCCATCCTGCTGGCTATAACAAAGTACCCCTCTTCTCCCAACACCAAAGTAATCTCACACAAGACCAAGTGAGGAGCTGGAACTTTCATACCTACCCACGGTACCACTGGGGGTACTGTTAAAGGCTTCTTTAAGAGTTTCATAATATAATAACCAAAATGTCAAACCAAGAATAAGAAAATCTCAACTGCAATGAGAAAAAGCAATAGACAGCCATAGATATTGGAATTTTCTGATGAAGTATTTAAAGAAGCTATCCTAAAACCTTCAATGGGAAATTAAGAACATACTTGAAACCAGTGAAGAAATAAAACATCTCAGAAAAAAATGATATAAAGAAGAACCAAATGGAAATTTCAGAACTGAAAAGTACAATACCAAAATAAAAACTCAGTGGATATCTTCAACAGAAGAATGGAGAGCACAGAGGAAAGAATTATTGAACTAAAGATAGAGAAGTAGAAATTACCCACTCTGACCACAGAGAAAATAAACTGAAACAAACACAGCTTTGAAGACTTTGAGACTATAACATAGTTCTAACTTTCATGTCATTGGAACCCCAGAAGAAAATGAGAAAGAGGGGGGACTGAAAAAATATTTGAAAAAATATTGGCTGGATATTTCCCAAATTTGGCAAAAGACATAAATCTGCATATTCAAGATGTTATGCAAAACTTAAACAGAATAAACTCAAAGATACCTACAACAAGTTATATCATAATTACAGTTCAGAAAACTGAGACCAAGAAAACATCTTGAAAACAGTTAAGAGAGATGATACCTTGCTCACAGGGGAGAAACAATTTGAACAACAGCAGATTTCTCATCAGAAACCATGGACCTAGAAGGAACATTTTTCAAGCACTGAAAGAAAAGACCTGTCAATCCTGAATTCTATAGCTGGTGAAATTATACTTCAGGAACGAAAGGGAAAGACATTCTCAGATGAAGGAAAACAAAGATTTGTTGCCAGCAGACCTACCCTAAAAGAATGGCTAAAGGGAGTCCTCAGGCAGAAAGGAAATTATAAAAGAAGAAAACGTGGAACATTAGGAAGGAAGAATGAACATAAAAGAATGAATATGGGTAAATATCACAGACTTTTCTCCTCTTGAGGTTTCTAAATTATGTTGTTCAAAACAAAAGTTTATAGGAAAATGTTTATAGCGAAAAGTAAAACACTGAAAAAAGGAAAGTCATAAAATCTATTAATGTCACATACAACTAGGCAAAACTAAACAATGAAATGCAAAGGAATAATTAACCTAGGAGTCAGAATATTCATTATTTTGGGTAGAGAAGAATAGGATTGGGGTAGGGTCTAAACAGAACAGGTGATACCTATCAGACTGGTAATGTGTTATTTCTTAATTGGCAGATAGATAACCTTTTGTTTATTTTACTACTGTTATTAAACTAAACATATACATATATTATGTATATACTATTCATGCATATTTAATAAAAAAGTAAACAACTAAAGAAATTAATTGACTCAATCTGAATCTGAAATGATCTGTTAGCTTGCCTGTAATGCATGAGCTCCAGACCAGGAACCTTCACCTGGGATATTCCGAAAAAACCCACCAGGAGGACCAATGGAGTAGGACATGTGGGTTATTACAAGCAGGGGAGCACCAATGGCAGCCAGTCAGAGCTGCAAAAAGAAACTGCTGCTGGCCAAAGCAAACAATGTGTCGTATACACAGGCAGAGAGACGGGTTATTTTATTGGAGGAGCAGCCACCTTCCTATCCGCCTGCGGATGGGAGGAGATGTGCTGCCAAGTTACAAGAGTAGGTAATGTCTATGGGAGCAGCTGGAAGATCAGATAACATCCATGGGAGCAGCAGAGCAGGCACCTTCTCAGGCGGATTGGAGCAAGATGTGCTGCTTGGTTATAGGAGCTGGTTACAGGAGCAGATAATGTCCATGAGAGCAGCAAAAAAATGTCCTTGAGAGCAGACACTGCCAAAAGCCCTTTGTATATAGCCTTCCTTATGACTACTGACCAAGCAGCCATCTGTCTTCTGAGTACATAGAGGGGCTATATTCTGAATTAACCCCATACTGCCTATCACACACACTTAAACTTCAGGAATAGTGGAATGATGTCATAGACTCTTCTACTCTTACAACCTATACAAAATATATAATTTTAGGATCAAAACTTATAAGGAGGGAGTATCATTCTTAGACCTACAGTATGAGGTTATTTGGCACCTGCCTTAGTATATTCTGGACCATACTAAATGGGAAAATTGATCTTGAATATTGTATAGTTAATACAGGATGGAGAAGTCATAGATCTAGAAATTAAATAAATTTAGCAACAAAGCAAATATATTAAACAGCATCCAGTTTAAATGTGGTAACTAGTGGTCTCTAAGCTGCTAGTATAAATGCCCCTTTGTATGTTAGCCTAAGGTTCTTGTCATTTTAGTTGTTCTGGGTTGGGAAGCCAAATAACACCAGCTCGTGTTCATTTTGCTTTGGATAATGGCCAAATTTAACATTCTATTCTGCCTTAAAGAATATATTGTACATTTCTTCCTAACTGATAAGGAAAAATTGAGTAGAATAGGCTCAAGAAATCTGATATTTCTCACAGCAGGCAAATAGCTTAGTGGCAAATAACCATATAAAAATGCATACTTTAGAAAAGGTACACTTGATACATTGTCACTGGAAGAGCACAGTATTTAAAGCTTGGGTATTCCGTTCCTAAAAAATTTTATTTTAAAAACTCAAGAGACAATGCAGTGATGAGATATCATTCAGTCTTTACTTACTACTCTTTATCATTAGAATTTTTATAATCTATTTATGTTTTAATATTTCTCCAAATAAGAATTAAAAAGTTGTAATTGGATATAAATATCATTGTCAATCATCTAGGATCTAAATTAGTCCTGTCGAATAGCCACGAAATAGAAGCCACAGGTATAATTTTAATGGGTTTTTTAATAATATTTTTCAATTACTGTTAACATACAATATTATATTAGTTTCAGGTGTAAAACATAGAGATTAGACATTTATATAACTCATGAAGCGATCAACCTGATAAATCTATTAACTATCTGACACCATACATAGTTATTACAACATTATTGACTATAGTCCTTACATTATACATCCTGATGACTGTTTTGTAACTACCAATTTGTACTTCTTAATCCTTTCTTTTTTTCATCTACCTCTCTAACCCCTCCAGCATCGAGCAACCATCAAAATATTAGTTGTATCTATAAGTCTGTTTCTGTTTTATTTTGCTCTTTAGACTCCACATATAAGTGAAATCACATGGCATTTGTCATTCTCTGATTTACTCCACTAAACACAATACCCTCAGTGTTGTTGTAGATGACAAGATTTCATTCTTTTTTATGGCTGAGTAATATTCCATTGTACCTATGTATCTCCTCTTCTTGATCCATTCGTCCATTGCTGGATACCCAATTTGCTTCCATATCTTGGCTACTGTAAATAATACTGCAGTGAACATAAATATTTACATGTCCCTTCGAAGTAGTATTTTGGGTTTGAGTTGCCTTAGATAAATACCCAAAGTGGAATTACTGAGTTCTTCTTTGTCTCTTGTTACAGCCTTTCTTTTAAAGTCTATTTTTGCTACCCCAGCTTTTTTGTTTCTTTTTCCATCTCTTTTCTTTCAGTCTGTGTGTCTTTGAAGAGAGTCTCATGGAGGCAGCATATGTAAGGGACTTGTTACTTATCCATTCAGCCATCTTATCTTTTGATTGGCTCATTTAATCCATTAATATTTAAAGTGATTGTCTATAGGTACATAGTTATTGCCATTTTATTATTCATATTTGTGGGTTTTTCTCTCTCTCCCATTCTTTTCCTTAAAGAAGTCTCTTTAACATTTCTTATAATACTGGCTTTGTGATGATGAATTTCTTCAACTTTCCTGTCTGGGAAGCTCTTTATCTCACCTTCAATTTTAAGATAGCCTTCCTGGGTGGAATAGTCTTATTGGTAAGTCCTTGCTTTTCATTACTTTAAATATTTCATGCCAATCTCTTCTGGCCTGCCAAGTTTCTGCAGAGATAGCTGACATTCTTATGGGAGTACTCTTTTAAGTTGCTGCCTTTCTCCTGCTGTTTTTAGGAGTCTCTCTTTGCCTTTAATCTTTGCCATTTTAATTATGATGAGCCTGTGGATCTGTTTGGGTTCATCTTGTTTGGGACTCTCTACACTTCCTAGACTTGTATGTCTATTTTCTTTACCAGGTTAGGGAAGTTTTTAGTTATTATGTCCTCAAATAGGTTCTCAAGCCCTTGCTTTCTCTTTTTTCTTTCTGGTACCCCTGTGATGCAAATGTGGTTATGTGTGAAGTTATCCTCAAAGCCCCTTAACTATCCTCATTTTTTTGCATTCTTTTTTCTTGGTGCTGTTCTGATTAGGTGTTTTCTGACATCTTATCTTCCAAATCACTGATTCTGTCCTCTGCTTCATCTAATCTATTGTTGATTCCTTCTAGTATGTTCTTCATTTCAATTATTGTATTCTTCACTTGTTTCTTTTTTATGTTTTCTACCTCCATTTTTGTTTTCTATCTCTGTTAAAGTTCTCACTGAGTTAATCTACTCTTCCATTAAGGTCTTTGAGCATCCTTATAACCAGTGTTTTGAACTCTGTATCTGGTAGATTGCTTGTCTCCATTTTGTTTATTTTTTTCCTGGAGCTTTGTTCTGATCTCTCATTTGGGACATTTCTTTGTCTCCCCATTTTGGCTGCCTCCCTGTGTTTGTTTCTATATATTATGTAAGACTATGTTCCCTGGTGTTAGTAGAGTGGCCCAGGGGTGCAGTCTCTCTGGTAACCTGAGCTGGGTGCTCCAGGTGTGTCCCTTTTATGAGTTGTGTGCACCCTCCTGTTGTAGTAGAGACATGGTTGCTGTTGGCACATCAATGGGAGGGACTGGGCCTCAGGCTGATTGGTTGTGAGGGCTGACTGGTGACTAAAGTGGAGGAGCTGTTGTGCAAGGGCTGACCCTATGGAGCAGGATTCACTTTAGCAGGGCTCTGGTGCCTGCCTAATATGCCCTCCAGGTGCGTTGCACTCAGATGTGGCTGGGGTAGTGCTTCAGCTAGGTCAAAAGCCAGCCATGGGGTGTGCCCCCTGGAAGCAGCTTTACTGCAAGCAAAATCTAGCCTGAGCCTGTGCCTTGCCCAGGGCCATCTAGCATGAGCCACCAAGCCATTTGCTGATAGCCACCACCCACACTGGGCTTGGAGGTACCTGGAAAGGGCAAGCTGCCAATGGAGGCCAGCTGCTGCTAGTGCTGGGATTGGGGCTGCTCAGCAAGAGGTACAGGGCATGCTGAGGCCAAATGATGTTTGTTTGGATTTTGTGAACCTTTGAGAAAGTTTTAGGAAAATCCACAGAATGAACCAAGACAGACCGTTTGTATGGAAATGCCACTTTAAGCGGCTTGGGTGGACCCATAAGTTGGTGGGACAGGGTCTCAGGGAATCAACAGGGCAAAGCAACCTGCATTAGCCAGGTTGATGGATACTAGATATGGCAGCCACCTACATCTGCACACCAGGAGGCAAGAGGGCTCAACAAGGAAACAATGGATTCTACCATCACTTCTGTCTGGGAGAAAGCTATCCCTCCAGCCCAGGAGCCTGGTATGGGGCTGAGACCCCTCACTCCTCTGGAGGGACCTCTGCAGCTGAGATATCCCTCTAGATTTTTAACCACCACATGCGGGGGTGAAACCAGCCTATTTCGGTCTCTGCCCCTCCCATAAGTCTCAAGGTGGCTTCTTCTGTATATTCTTAGTTGTAGGACTTCTGTTCAGCTCCAATTTTAAGTTTTCTAATAACTACATTTAAAAAATGAAAAAATATATGAAAATATATTTTATTTAACCCAGTAGATACAATACATAACATTATTGATATTGATATTTTACCTTTTTTTGTACTGTCTTCAAAAATTGGTGTGTATTTTATACTTACAGTGTATCTCAATCAGACTAGCCATATTTCAAGTGCCCAATGGCCATATTTGGTAATGGCTAACATTGGACAATATAGGTCTAAAGAAGGCACTCACCACTGAGTGAGAAAAAAGCATATATCAGGCTGTAGACAGGAAGTTTAACTACAAATAAATTGTGTTTTTTCCAGGATGGTTGTGAAAGGAGAATGATGAGAGGGAAGGGAGAACAGAGAAAGGCTTCCAGTTCTTCTGGGACTTTTGAAATAGTCAAAGAGGAAAAGTATTGTATAAGCAGAAAGTTGAGAAATGAATTTGGGTAACAGCTGATTATTATTCAATGACATCTTGAGTAGTGAATAAAAATTTGTTAAAAAGCCTGCTGCTTGATGGTTCTCAGTGTTCTGGATTCTGAACTTTCCCTTATTGCATTATTTATATTGGATGAGGCAAAGAGAAGGGAATTTCTCCTGATCTGTGCCCAAAATTCCCCTCTATACCTTAATGAGGACATGCTTAGATGTGTAAGTTTAATTCAGGGCAAATTATTAGGAGTTTCATTTCCCAGCTTTATGCTCCCTTTCAGTTTAACCAGTAATATTCTCAGCCTTATTCTCATTTCAGCTAGGCCAGTAATAAAAATGATTATTACACATTTGTTTGCTTATTCTGTCTACCTTGCTATTGGAGTGGGAATCTGGAGTGAGAATGGCATTTTTATTTAACATTAGCAATGTTCCTATAGTTAGATATTCCAGATGAAAACACTAATGGAAGGCTTATTTCTCAATATCTTAAATGAGAAAAATTGTATGTTGCATGTCAACTCAAAACAACCAGCCTCTTATCAATTTACTAAAAGACAACTAACTACAGCAGTGCCACTCAAAGAATGGTCTAACATCACCAAGTAGTTTGTAGAAATGCAGAATCTCAAGTCCCACTGCAGACCTGTAGATTCAGAATCTCTGGGAATGAGAAACTCTGAGTAATGATTTTTATGCATGCTAAAGGTTGAAAGCCACTGAGATAATGATAGATGATGATGATAGATAGACAGGCAGGCAGGCAGGCAGACAGACAGACAGACAGACAGACAGATAGATAGATAGATAGATAGATAGATAGATAGATAGATAGATAGATAGATAGATAGGCAGGCAGATAAATTACAACATATACATATTTTGTAACATGCTTAAAACATCACAGTACAGTTTCTTTGTATGCAATGACATCTTTTCTGCTGTAATCGCTTTATTCAGTCCTTTGCTTCTTTATACACAGTTTTCTTCGACACTATCAACTTTTTGAAAGCTTGTTTTACAGCACTAGCTGAAGCTTACCTTCCCATATGAACATTTGAAGCTTCAGGCCTTTGTACTGATAATGGTGAATGGGCTATCTATGTACCTGTTATTCATCATTACTTGTGTTCCCAGAGTAAAGTTTGCCTGATAACTGTTCATTTATTGCTCAGAACTATCCAGCAGCTCATCATGAACCTCACTGGAAAATATCTGTCGCTTGCTCATTCCTCACCCTCCTATTTTTTGGAAGGTAAAACAAGAATCTCACACAAATGTACAATGGGTATGTATAAAAGATTAAACTCATTATTGAGAAAATCAGTATGATAGTAAAGCTAGTTCAAAGACTATTTGAATAACAGTTATATAGCCCACAAAGAAATCAATTATAAAAAAAAGAGTTATATAGCCCACAAAGAAATCAATTATAAAATAATTTATATGCTTTATATAAAACTGGTTCTTTCTTTCAAAGCAATAAAATTGTACTTTTGAAGTACTTTTTATACAGAAAAGAGATTGCTGCATCTCTTCTGTACATAAATCATTTGTGACTTACCAGTTTTCTTATGCTTAACATCTAACTTGGCTGAGACTATGACAGGATTCTAGTTGATAGTAAATAGAAGTCAAATAAGGGTATAGTCTCCTGGAAAACTGGGCAGGCCTTAGACAATGCCCAAATATGTCACTGAAAGGATGTGCAATTACTCTTTTGCATTATTTCCATGTGTTGCATATTTTTCCTGACAGAAGAAACTCCCAAAAATCAGTACTAAAAGGAACTACCATATTTCTACTTTCATAATCTAATAAATGTTCCTAGCACTTCACTCATACTCCCTAAGCTATCAGACTTTTTTGGAATAGAGTTATGTAGGATCAGAGAATAAACATGAACATTCTGAAACACCCTACAGAAGTCAAGAAGAGATCTAATCATTAAAGTCAGAACTTTTATTAGGATACTGTATAAGGTAATAAAAATTGGGGGTGGATAATTGACAAGAAAAGATATTTAAAAGTTTCTAGCTACTTTGAAGTAGATATTTGTTCTGGCAGGAATCACTTGGGGATGCTCTATACTTTGGAATCACCTGAGTATAACTGGGCTCACAATACCCATCAGTATAAACACACATTGTTGAAAACTAAAGGGAAATAAAGTGGTGTCAGTCAAAAAATTTTAAATGCACATATCCTCCAACCCACCAATTCCATACCCAAGTATCATTTTTACAGAGATACTTACACTTACAAGTGCACATAGGTATATGTATCAGGATGTTCATTCTAACAATATTTTATAATAATGAAAAATGGAAAATAAATATCCATCAATACAAAAAATAGTTAAATAAATTATGGTACATGTATATTATGTAATAAGATGTATAAATAAAAAATAATATGTATGTACTGACAAGTAAAGTTGTCCATAATATATCATTGGGTGAAATAAGGGCAGAAAATACGTGTAGCTTAATTCTAGTGTTGTTTAAATTTCTATACTAGTATATATTAGTATATAGAGAAATAAATATGTGCATATGTTTGCTCATAGAAAAGTTCTGAACAATACATAATAAATTGTGAACAATAGTCGTCCTAGAGGAGTGAAACCTAGTAGTAGGCAAAGTAGATATGCAGATTTTCACCTTACATAATCTGCAGACAAAAGAAAAATACAAATGAAAGAAAACGGAGTGCCTGTATCTACACAGAAATTTGATTCATGACAAAGGTAACTACATGAGTTTTTGAGCAAAAGGTGGATTATCTAGTGTTAGAAAAACCACATCACTAAATAGAAAACAAGTTAGCCTGTCATTATTTCAAGGATGATCCAAAATCTGAGAATAAATTCGTCCAAATGCCTCAGTGACCACTAAACTACGTATGTATGTGGAAGACCCCAGGAAGTCTAGCCAAAAAAAAAAAAAAAAGTGAAGCAGAAAGATGGGAATCTCCTAGTAAAGGGCCAAACTGCTCTTGGTCAGATTTGCGAGTTCTTTGCACTTTTGACTGAATTTATTCCCCAACTTTCATATAGGTTCAGGTGGCAGAAAGTGGGAGCTTTCTGGCTTGAGGTTTCAAGGGCAAAACTTGGGGTTTGCCTTTGGGGTTGTCGAAGCAACTGGAAATTAAAGGGGAAGTTAACTCCAAAAGCTAGGAATACATAGAGAGGGTAAAACACTCACGTACACGATGCCACGTATGAGAAATATAGCAGGTCCTTGAGTAATGTTGTTTAGTTCAAAGTCATTTTGTTATAACATTGATGAATGCCATAGGAATTTAACTCTTGTTTATATCAATTAGCTTAAAATTGGCTTCATTATAGGTCATTTTGCTTAAAGTCTCAGACTCGATCAATGACATTAACTGAGAACTTACTGTACTGTGAAAGGCAAGATTGTAGTGACAGAAAACAGACCATTGGTTGTCCAGGACTCAGGGTAAGGAGAAGGAACTGACTGCAAACAGGAACAAGGAAATTTCTGTGGAGTGATGGAAATATGTTATGTACTGGATGTGGTGGTGATTACATGACAGAAATCCATGGGCACACAAAAACACTCCAAGGAAACTCTTGCCAAGGACTATGAGGAACACTTACAAGGATGTCAGCAGTGTTGTTTGTGATAGTAGAAAACTATAAACAACCTAGCTGTTAATCACTACAGGAAATGGAGAAGAAAATTTAATAAATGCATATTATAAAATACTATGCAGCAGTTAGATGGAATCAAATATTATTTCCATATATACCATGTCAAACAATACATACCTAAAGGCATATATCAAGTACATTCAAATGGGAGTATTTGATTTAGCAGATCGGAATTTTAAAATAACTATTATTAACATGCCACAGAATTTGGAGGCTAAAATGGACAAAAGGATGAAAAACATCAATAATTTCAATAGAGGAAGGGAAACTAAAAAAAGGAAATTCTAGAGTTTAAAAAAAATCATTGAATGGGCTTACAACAGATTAGACACAGCAGAAGAATCAGTAAGCTTAAGATTGGTCAACAGAAATTATCCAAGCTGAATTAAAAAGGGAAAAATAAAGAAAACTAAAACAGAACTTCAGAGAATTATGAAAATAGTTAATGAATAGGAAAATGTGTAACTGGAGTTCCCTAAGGAAACAGAGAATGAAGCAAAAGAAATATTTGAAGACATTCTTAATGGCTGAGAATTCTCCAAAATTATTGAAAGACATTAAGCAATAGGTCTAAGAAGTCAGTGGGCTACAAAGTAAGGTAAATCCAAAGAAAACCACCCTTAAGCATATTATGATCAAACTTCTAAAATTAAATATGTGGAAAAATTCTTAGGAGTACCTGTGAGCAGTGGGGAGTGGATGGAAAATGGAGACATATTATAATCCAGTATACCAAAAATAATAATAACTGACATCTCATCAGAAATAAATAATGAAATCCGTAAGATAATAGATTTAAAGTGCTGAAAGGAAAAAAAATGGCAACTTAGACGTCTATGTACAATATTATTACATAATTATCTTACCACATGAAGGTAAATAAAAACTTTTTCAAACAGAAAAAAAAAGTTGAAGGAAATCTGCCATCAGAAGCACATTGTAAGGAATAACAAAGAAAGTTATTCAAGCTGAGGGATGTGATCCCATATGGAAGCACAGATCTAGAAGAAATAAAGAGTACCAGAAAGATAAATAGAAAGTACTAAATTTTCTGGAAAAACTTTTGTCCATTTCAGGTGAAAATTACAATGTATAGGTGGTATTTATAATATATGTAGAATTAAATGTAGTAGCACCGGGAAGGAGGAGATAGTAGGAATCATACTGTTGTAAAGTTCTTTTGCTGTTTGTTAAACAGGATAATACTAATTCAAGGAATACTGTGATAAATTAAGGATGTATATTGTAATCTCTGGAATAGTCCCTTAAAGAACAGCTAATTAAGGATGTATATTGTAATCTCTGGAATAGTCCCTTAAAGAACAGCTAAAAAGCCAATAGAGAAGAAAAAAGAGATTAATGCTAAATTAACCTAAAAGAAAACAGAGGGGGAAAAAAAAACAAAAGAATAATGAAAGGTATAACCAAAGTATCAGAAATTACATTAAATGTAAATGTGTTTAACACTCCAATAAAAAAAACTGAATTAAAAAAATACAAAACCCACTGTATGCTGTTTACATCTATTTTCTTAAATAGAAGAAAACATACATTGGAAGTAAAAGGATTTTAAAAAAATATCTCATGCAGGAACTAACTGTAAAAAAGCGGGCATGGATATATTAATACCAGGAAAAGTAGAATTCAAGACTAAGAGTATAACTAGAGATAAAATGGAGACTTATATATGATAAAGGGTCAATTTATAAGGAAAACATAACAGTCCTAGAGAAACATGCACTAAAATATGACTTCAAAATACATGAAACACAAATAATATACCTAAAACAAATGACATATCAACAATAACAATTAGCAATTTGAACAAATCTCTCAGAAGAAGTGATAAAATAAGAGGAAAAAACATTAAGGTTTCAAAAACACTGTTAAAAAAATTTGACTTAATTTACATTTATATATTTAACAACTACAAAATGGACATTTATTTTAGTGTACATGGAACAGTCACCAAAATAGACTATAGGCTGAATCATAAGCAAAACAATAATTTCAAAGGATTGAAATCATGTAAGTATGTTCTCTGACCATGACTTAATTAACTAGAAATCAATAAGAAATGATTAAACTGAAAGTTTCTAAATATTTAGAAATTAAACAACATACTAAGTAACCCATAATTCAGAGATCAAGAAAAAAATCAGAAAATATTTTGATCTGAAGAATAATGAAAATAGAACATATTAAAATTTGTGAAATGAAGCTAAAGGAGTACATACAGAAAATTTATACCTTTAAATACATTAGAAAAGGTTTAAAATCAATTATCTAAACTTTCACCTCCAGAAGCTAGGTAAAGAGCAAAATTTTAAAAGGCAGAAACCAGTGAAATAGAAAACAGAGATGCAATAGAGAAACATGAAGTCAAATGTATAAAGAGAGTAGGTTAATTATATGGAAAAAAATCTTATCAAGACTGATTGGAAGCAGTATAAGTATCACCATGATCAGGAATGAAAGAAGGGCCACAACTATAGACTCTATAAACAATAAAAATGTTATTATGAAAAACCTTATGCCAAAATATTGACCATTAAATGAAATGGATAAATTCCTTTAAGATTACAGTATCTTTAAAAACTATAAAAAGATAAATGGAAAATCTGAATAGTCCTTTATCTGTTAAAAAAAAACTGAATCCATAATTTAAAATCTTCCCACAAATAAAACTCCAGCTTCATTGGTGAAGTTTGCCAAATATTTAATTGAAAAACTAAACAATTTTATACAAACTCTTAAACATAAAAAAATAGAGAGAACTTTTTCCTAACTCAGTTTATCAATCCTGATACCAAACTCTGATGAGAGATTAATCTTTGCCCCTGAGACCCAAGCCCAAACTCCTTGAGTCTTTCTGTCTTCTGGGATTCACCCGGCAGGTCAACCAGTAGAGGGGCAAGAAAAAGATGGTTGGTAGAGCAAGAGGCCTGGATGTTAAAGTACAGCCTCCAAAGCAAACCAGCCTCCCTCAGAAGCCTGGTTTGGAGTTGTGGGGAGAGTGAGGTAGGCAAATGTCTGGATTTACTGAGACTAGCATGCAGCCAGCCAAGTCCCGTGAGAAGGACCAGGAGGAGGACCATGGCCCACCACCTAGAGTCCTTCCTGAGTAAGTGCATTTGGTGCAAATCACTAGCATCTGGGGCTCCAGGGAGTAAACCCAAGTGGGTGGTGGGAGAGCTGCAGAGAATAGCTCAGGGAGCTAGGAGGGGATGGAAACATCAGAGTTGAGGTGACTGTCTTCGATTAAGGGCCCTAAAGTGGCAGAAGAGCAGCCTCAGGGGCAGAGAACGAGAGAAAAACAGACACGCATGCAAATTGGTTCACACTCAGTTTATTGTTTCCTTCAGCCATGACCAGGAGAAGAAAGAAGGAATTTTCATTTCTCAGTGAGATACTCAGTATTATCCATTGCCTTCTGAAGGAATTACTAGTTACTGTGAAAGAGAACAAAGATATACATTCTTAAGGTACTGATAGCAGATAGTGAATAAATTCCCTTCCACTGCAAAACATATAGTTGGGGTACTGTGAAGCAAAAATTCATAGGGCAGAAAAAAGGAATTCTAGAAAGAATTTTTACAATTTCGCTTGTGATATTATTTGACTGTAACTTACTTATTCTACAAGTTTTTGTGATATTTGAGGAAACATCATTTAATTAGAAGTACTTGCAAATGAGAAAATCTAACATTTTTTTCTACATACAATGAAATGTTCATAAATATAACAATTAAGTTACCTTTGCACTTTTTTAGAAATTTAAATACATGTTAATTTTACTTTTTCCATATCTTGGAGCCAATCATTTTTAATTTTTCAGGTTATAAACAGTGTTTTTGGTACTTCGAAATGCATAGGCCTTAGTCATTGTGCCTACTGTGCCTAATGGATAAAGTGATCCTGATTATGAATATGTTTTATAGATTAATTTACAAATATCATATCTTATTAGATTCAAATCTTTAATTCAATTTTGTCTACAAGAGCAAGTTCCCAACAAATTTGAGATCTTTACTAAACTGAGGAAAAAACACTAAGTGATTTAAATACCCATTAAAATAAATAAATAAATAAATACATGCATACATACATACATACATACATATATACCCATTAATAACAAGATTAGTAAAGATTAATAAATTATTTTTGGTGTAGTACTTTATCAATTCATCTACCTAATAAATACTAAGAAATTAATTGTGGATTGTGAATTTCATTTTAATTTCAAACATTTCTTTTAAGAGACACCTCTTAATGTACTTACCAACTGTTTTATGTTTGGGTGCTTTCTTGTGATTTGGATCTAAATTTTAAAAAATAATAATGCTATTGGTTTGATACAATTTGACAAAGTTATGTTATAATTTTTGACAGTTTCTTCCTCTTTCTTTTGGTAAAAGAGAAATACCTGCCAAATTTCCATTTTTATACTAATTATTAGCAAAAGTCAAAATCAAATTCTTGGGCCTCTTTCTTATTTTTATATACAAAGATATCTTATCTGATACCCCAACAAAAAGAATGAGAAAGAAAAAGAATAAATTGAAGACAAATTAAATGAGGTTAATTGACAGAGAATATAGACAGTAAAATTAGTGAGAGAATTCAGTGATATAGTAGTATAATTTTACCCTTCCTTACTTCTATTTTTAATATATTCAAACTTATAGATTTCTCTTACTACTCTGATCACAAAGCACCCCTACTTCATATAGTTAATTCTCCTCCAAACCAATAAAAGAACTTGTATATCTAGACTTCTCAATCTACTGACATGTACAACCCATTAGATTTCTGGCTTTTAAAAAATTATTGTTTTGGTAGTGTTTAACCAATAAATTGGTTCTACCAACATCTCCCATTGTCTTTCCAATTTAAAAAATATATACATTTGAAACCTATACAATTTTATTAACAAATGTCACCCCAATAAATTTAATTTAAAAATACTAAAAATAAAAATTTTAAAATAATAAGGAAGAAAAAGAAAATACAATGGGTGCTATAACAATAAAGCATAGCAACCAGGTCTGCCTAGCTTATTATTTATTTATTAAATAAATAAATAATCCAAGAATCTTTTTCTGGTATATGCTAAACACAAACTTGACTAATGGGTTAACATTCCAAATTATATTCTTTGAATGCAATATATGTTGTTCTATAGATGATGTTCTCAACTATCCCTCAATCTAGTTGAATACCATTTCTAGAAGATGATTATGTGAATGATACATGCTATCCTGAGAGATAATGTAAGAGGACAATTAGAATAGTTTTAACATTAATTATGTGTGTATGTGAAGTTCAAGAGTAATCACTGATTCATTAAACAAGTATTTTTTGAGCATTTCTTCTGCTGGTGCTAACTATAAATTGGTTAGCAAAATACACATGGCCATTACCTTCAAGTGATTTCAGAGTATATAGGGAAAGTAATGCCTCTATGTAGGCATAAGTTTGGAAGAATTACAGTGTTTCAGCACTATATCACAAATCTTTTGGTAATGGTAACAGAGAATAGATACAACGAAGAAAATCAGCTTTTTATCTTCATACTTAGTTTGGAGAAGGTAACTAATGTCTCTAAAGAAGTAACTATGTTAGGAGACACCCAAAAACAACAGAGAGCATAAAGGATATAGAAATGACATAGCTTCTCTATTGGAAGGGCTGACTTTATCAGGGAGGATAGAAACTACATAATGTTGTAGCACAGCCTGAAAACGTAGCCTGTGGATATAAAGAATATTCTGGAAATCCAGTAGATTGACTATTACTAAAAGAGGATATTTTAAGGAAAAATGCCAGACATTTTACTTATTTTTTAGTTACAAAAAATAAGTAAATAAACTCTACAAGGGAGAAAGGAAGGTAAGCAAATCAGTAAATACTTGATGACTTCAGAAGGATCACAAGGCCACAATTGTGGAGCACTGGAAACTAAAATTCAGAAAACCCTTGCTAACACAATTGTGGGCTGTTGAGGAGGTGTGGGAAATGTAGAATTTTTAGTGTGTTCATGATACTGATTCTTAGATAAACCCTTCCTAAGTGGAATAATCAATTACTTAGTTGTTCATATTGAGTTTTTGGGTATAAACAAAAAACAAAAAAGTAATATTTCCTTTTGTGTATCCCATCACAAGGATGCAAAAATGTCCTGCTTGTGAATGTTTCACAAAACAGTTATAAATATCTTCTCTTATTAGATTTAGCTAGTCTTTCCTATGTATCTAAAGAGTAGGAAATCAATACAAATTTAGTCAACTGAAGAAAAAAGATTGAGTTAATTAATATTTAATGGGAAATATTTATAAGTGTTTTTAATGCAGAACTATTAACTGTGGCTGCTCAAAAAATATTAAGCAATTATTTGTTCATTCTAATTTCCAACATATACTTATTTATAAGAAACACTCTAAGTTACTTACCTGTTAGTATATGTTTGGGCACTACTTTCTGACTTGGATCTAATAAAAATAAAAATAAAAATAATGTCTAAAAGTTAATACTAAGAAACTTGCCTACTTTAAGAATGAATATCAGGCCATTTTATACTAAAACTAATTCTTTTAACACCTGAGGCATGCAATTAAGTAGCACTCTTATTTACCCAACATCAAGTATAACATTCAGTGCAAAATTTAAATCCTCCAGTAGGGAAAAGTATCAAGATAGCAAACATATATTTTTTTTTTTTATCTTTTCTAAGCACAGTATATAAGTTTGATTCTGAATGCCTAAATTTGGCCTTCAGTTCCAAGCTATCTTTTTATTTGTTGATATGTAAATAGCCATATATTGCAAATTAAAATTCACATTTACCTCTGGGCAATATAGCAGACTGAACTGACAGGAAAACTTCCCCTTTCTTTCAACAGAAAAGCTGAAGAAAATAGCACAAAAATATAATATATAACTGAGAAAGAGAGCCCGAAAAGGCTTTTCCTTCCGTCAGTAAAATATGATAAACTACAAGTTCAGAGGGAAAATAGGAGGAAAAACTGAATGACTATAAGAGAATCTACTTACACCCTAAGGGATATTGTTTTAATAACCCTAGCTTGGAAGGAGTTGATTGCACAGATACTTAGATGTTAGAAAGCTAGAACAAAGCCCAAGCCTGGTAGTCTTGAATGGGGATAATAAAAACTAAGGTAACTAGGAATTCAACAAATTGTTTCAGCCATATAGATGGAAAAGAATCACCAAGAGATGCAGAACTCCAGGCCTGCACCATGTATAGGGGCAGAACCTCAATTCATCAATTACACTACCCCAAAAACTTAAACTATCAAGCATAGAAAATGTTAAAACATTCATGTCCCCAAGGTAGGCAAACCAGAAACACTCCCCTCTTCCTAATGTATGCTTCTACAAATCAGGGCATGCAGAATCCCTATAAGAACAATCATCACCCCTGAAGATGAGCTTACAAGTCTAAATTATAAAATACCATGTGTTAAATGCCCACAGCAACAGCACAGCAGAAAAATTCACACAATATGATCAACGGATAATATGAAAACCTTTAATAGAAATGTTTAGGATCTTCATAGAGATCAAGTTAGAAATTAGGCAAGAAAAGGATAGCTGTTAAGAGAATGAGTGATTTGGAAACTCATATGAGAATATCAACGTCACGCAGAGAGCTGAAAAAGCATAATGTATGAACATTCAAGTTAAGAAACATGGAGGTTAAAGTGAGAAGACTCTCTCAAGTACAGTCCCTTTAGATGGAGGAAAAAAAAAGAATGGGGAAGAGTAAATAATTGAAGAGATGATGACTGAAATTTTTCCAGAATGAATGACCTGAGTGATGATATTGAAAGACTATATTGAATCTAGAGCTAAATAAGTAAAAAAAAGTTCTATCAGAAAATATCATAATAAAATAATAAAATATTTAGGACAAAGAGGAAACCTGAAAAGCTATTTAGGGAAAATGAAAGGTAATAAAAAGTCAAAAAAATAACGAATGTTGGCAAAAATGTGAAGAAAAGAGAGTACTTGTGCACTGTTAGTGGGACAGCAAACTAGTACAACCCCTATGGAAAACAGTATGGAAATTCCTCATAAACTAAAAATAGATATACCATATGACCTAACAATTCCACCTCTGAGTATTTATTCAAAGAAAATTAGAACACTAATTCAAAAAGATATATGCACCCCTATATTCACTACAGCATTACTTAACGATAGGCAAGATATGAAAGCAAACTAGTAAAATAAGTCAGGCAGAAAAAGACAAGTGCCATATGGTTTCACTTATATGTGGAAAATAAAAAATAGAAAAAAAAAAGAGCAAACAAAATAAAACAAAAACAGACTTGTAAAAACAGAGGCCAATGGGATGGTTACCAGAAAAGAGGAATGGGGCTTGGGTGAAAAGGCGAAAAGGAATATAGTCAATAATATTGTGATAAGTTTGCAAGGTGACAGATGATTACTAGAATTAGTGGGGTGATCACATTGTAAGGTATAAAAATGTCAAAGCACTATATTGTACACCTGAAACTAATATAACCAATACTGAATGTATTCTGGATGAAGAGGAAGGCCTCTTCTGGAATCAGAGAAATTATACAACTTCGTTGTGCAGCCTAGAAAGTTTACTCTATGGAGTTGGATGTCTCCGAGGATAGTAGTGGACTTTGGAAGAACCTGTAGGTATAACACTAACCCCCTATACAAGTAAATAAAGACTTTACAAGTCAGAGATTTTATATCTGCAGAAGGACTCCAAACCCAAAACTGTTGGATATGGGAAACTGAATACTTATTGTATTATTATACAAAGATATCCACCTTTTGGGTAATGAAGGGGGATCTAATTAAAACTACTTTGAAATACTGAGAGCCTATGGAAGATGTAAAATTATTGTTTCCTTATGATGTTTTCCTTCGGCAAATTTTTCCTAAGTGACCACAGTAAGCAAGCATTCACTGAGTCATTCATGAGCGTACATATTGAGTTTCTAGTTGTAGAGTATCCAAATAAAAAAGTAAACTTCCCCATTTATGAGTTAACTCCATAAACATTACACATCATTTATTTCTAGTTTATTCTTTTTCAAGAATAAAATCCCAATATAGAGTAACAACTTGAAGGAAAGAAGACATTGATTTATTTAGATGAATACTAGTTACCAGATTGGCACTAATAGGTTATTTTTTGGTGTAGTACCTTACCAACTTTTGCTGCTTAATTAATATTTAGCAATTAATTGTTGACTATCAATTTGTTCATCTTATTTTTTTATCTTATTTTTTAACACATACTTATTTTTAAAAATATCTCTGATTTACTTACCTGACAGTATCTGTGTAGCTGCTGCTTTCTGATCTGGATCTAAATGAGAATGAAAATAATGTTTCTAAATTAATGCTAAAAAAAAAGTTTCTTCATAACAAATTAAAGTCAGATCATTTTATAATTTTCATCAACTCTTTTATACCACTAACTACCAATGATGAATAATTTGAAACGATTACTAAATTAGGGTAAGTACATTCCTTTTTATACATACACCATGAGCATAAAGAATATAAATTTCAAATCCCCAACTAGAGAGAGGAATAAGTAAACAGATTTGCTTTTCTCCTTATCACTTCCCAGGACAGAATACATGCTTGATTTTGAGTCTGATTCTAGCCTTCAGGTTCCAATCTAATATTTTACCCACCAATTTTACATAATCAGACAGACTGGGCTCACAGGGCTCTTTCCCTTCCTATCCCAGACATAGAGAAATGGTGGGGAAAAAATAACACAAAATACAAGCCAAAATTTAAAGAAAGGGACATTTCTAATGAGAATTTGAAAAAAAGAGGAAATTGAAAACACAAAAGATAAATAGTAACCAAAGCTAAATTTCCTCAAAAGTGCATAAATCATTTGTACATATCAGCTTATAATGAGTTGAGACCTCCTAGAAAGTTGGAACTGACTTCCCTAACCCAGGAAGCCATGAAAGGTCATACCATCCATGAAATGGGGATACTAAAAGCTGCTACCATTTGTCTTTGAGATGTGGCAGGTAAATTTCTTTAGAAATATAGATGGAAAAGGATCACCTGGAGACACAGAACCCTAAGTGCTTAAAATGGTTTAAAGATATGGAAGACAAAAATATCACATAGAGAACAAAGAACCTTAAGTCTCTGAAGAGTATAGGTTCAGGATGACAATGCATGTTTCCTTTGAATTCTAGATCTCCAGGTGAAACAAGTACAATAAAAATTGATGACTTAAGAAAACAGAATATGAAATAATTTCCACGAAGAGAATTCTACAAAGCAGATGTACAGAATCCTCATGAGACAATCGTTACTACCTAAGATGGCCTTACAATCGAATTATTAAGCCACTAAGAGGTAATGTCCACAGCCAGAACTAAAAAATTCCTACAGCAAGAATTATAGGTAAAAGAAAAACTTTAAGAAAAAAAAAAGAATGTTTAGGATTTCCATAGAAATCAATTAGGGAACAGAATACATTAAACAAGAAATGACAAAACTGAAAAAAAAAAAGAATTGCTGATTTTTAAATTGTTTAGGAAATCACTCAGGACACTAGGTAAACAGAAAGATAATATATAAAAGACTAGCGAAGAAACACTAAGAAATACAGACATAGAAAATTTAGAATGGAGAGACTCGATATTTAAAGAGAAAAAGTCTAGAACTTTTCCAAATCGAAGAAAGGCATGAGCATTCACACTGAAAGAAAATACTGAGTCCAGTTCATGAGTTAAAAAAAAAAAAGTCTCTCTTATATCATGGGAGGAGAAACATGGCAGAGTGAGAGACATCCTCAGATCTCTCCCCTTGAATCAACAATAAGTTGTATATCTAAAACCAAACAAAAACACCCAAACTGCACACCAGCACATCTGAGTGTGGGATCTGCGCACAAGAGCTACCACACGTCAGAACCCCAGGTGTCGGGCGGTGAACCGAGAAAAACAAAGAAGCTACCTTTCATTGTCCCCAGGGCTCCCTGTAGGAGGAGGGGGAGAGGAGAAGGACAGCAAGTTCCCAGAACAGCCCTGCCTGGAAAAGCTGTGAGCTCCATGTGGCCAGCAGCAGTGCCCAGTCATCAGGGCAGAAGGCAGAGAAACAGAGACAGCAGAAAAGCAGGGACGGCAAATAAACAACAGCTGATTATTACTGGCCCCAGTTGCAAAACCAAGGCTGAGCCACAGCCCACAACTCCCAACCCAGAGGGCCCCTCAGAGTGGTGATACACTCTGAGACCGATCACCACAGAGCCCCAGGGAATCTGAGCAAACGCTGCCGAGATTGTCGCTGACACTGAAGGGAACTGAAACTGAGGGTAGCAAGCATGATTAAATATCTACAAGAAAATTAAAAGGCAGTAATAAGGCTTTATATAAAGCAGGAATTCAAGAGGCTTAGACGCCACCTACTGGGAACCAAAAAAAAGTACCTTCTCTGCAGCAGAGATCAAGAGATAGATAGAAACGAATGATAATGATAGTACAACATATCAAAACTTTTGGGACACGGCAAAAGCAGTCATAAGAGGGAAGTTCATATCATTACAGGCCTATCTTCAAAAACAAGAACGAGCCCAAATAAGCAACCTAATGTTTCATGTTAAAAAACTAGAAAAGGAAAAACAAATGGAGGCCTAAAGGCAGCAGAAGGAAAGAAATAATCAAAATTAGAGCAAAATAAATTAAACTAAAAACAAACAAACAAAACAGAAAAAATAAATGCAACAAAAAGCTGCTTCTTTGAAAAGGTTAATAAAATAGACAAATCCCTGGCTAGACACACTCAAGAAAAAAGAGAAAGGACACAATAAACAAAATCAGGGATGAAAGAGGGGAAATTACTACTGATATCACAGAAATACAAAGGATCATGCAAAAATACTATAAAAAAGTATATAACACCAAAATTAATAACCTAGAAGAAATGGAACAGTACTTAGAAAAATACAACCTTCCTAGACTGAAGCAAGAAGATCTGGAAAATCTAAATAGACCGATCAGCAGTATGGAAACTGAAACAATCATCAAAAACCTACCAAAAACTAAAAGTCCAGGACCTGAAGGCTTCACCAGTAAATTCTACCAAACATTCAAAGAAGATTTAATACCTATTCTCCTCAAACCCTTCCAAAAAACGAAGAGGAGGCAATACTTCTCAATTCATTTTATGAGGCCAATATTACTCTGATACCAAAACCTAGTAAAGATAACGCAAAAAAAAAAAAAAGAGAAAACTACAGACCATACAAACCATATCTCTCATGAACACAGATGCAAAAATTCTAAATAAGATACTAGCGAACCAAATAGAGCAACATATTAAAAAGATTATACAATCAAGTGGGCTTCGTCCCAGGGTCACAGGGATAGTTCGAGATACACAAATCGATCCACGTGATACTCCACATAAACAAGTTAAAAAATAAGAATCATATGATCATATCAATAGATGCAGGAAAAGCATGTGACAAGATACAGCATCCATTTAAGATCAAAACACTTAACAAAGTCAGCATAGAAGGAAAGTACCTTAACATAATAAAGGCCATATATGACAAGCTCTCAGCCAACATTATACTTAATGGTATAAACTAAAAATCTTCCCTCTAACATCAAGAACAAGGCAAGGCTGTCCACTATCGCCACTCTTATTCGAAATAACATTGGAGGTCCTAGAGAATGCAATCAGACAAGAGAAAGATAAAAGGCATCCAAATAGGAAACAAAGAAGTCAAACTGTCACTATTTGCAGATGACATGATTCTCTATATAGAAAATCCTAGACTCCACAAGAACACGACTAGAAACAATAAGCAAATACAGTAAAGTCTCTGGATACAAAATCAACGTTCAAAAATCCGTAGCATTCCTATACTCTAATAATGAAGTGTCAAAAAAGAAGTGGAAAAAATAATTCCTTTTGCAATTGCAACAAAAAGAATAAAATACCTAGGAATAAATTTAATGAAACATGTTAAGGACCTATGTAATGAAAACTATAAGACCTTATTAAAAGAAATCGAGGAAGATACAACGAAATGGAAAGACATTCTGTGTTCTTAGTTTGGAAGAATCAACATAGTTAAAACAACCATATCACCTAAAGCATTATACAGATTTAATGCAATCTCCATCAAATCCCATCTACATTTTTTAAAGAACTAGAACGAAAAATCATCAGATTTGTATGGAAGCACAAAAGACCCCAAAATGCCAAAGTCATCCTGAGAAAAAAGGAACAAGACTGGAGGCATCACTCTGCCCAACTTCAAATTACACTACAAAGTGAGAGTAATTAAAACAGCATGATATTGGCAGCAAAACAGACACATGGACCAGTGGAACAGAATCGAGAGTCCAGAAGGAAACCCATATTTATATGGGCAAATAATTTTCGACAAAGAACCCAAAATCACGCAAAGGAGAAAGGAAAGCCTCTTCGATAAATGGTGCTGGGAAAACTAGAAGGCCACCTGCAAAAGAATGAAACTAGACTGTTGTCTATCACTGCACACCAAAATTAACTCAAAATGGATTAAAGAGCTGAAAAAAGAACCTGAAACAATAAAATGCATAGAATAAAACATAAGAACTAAACTCAAGGACCTTGGACTTAAAGAGGATTTTATGGATTTGACCTCAAAGGCAAGGCAAGTAAAAGCAAAAATAAATGAATGGGACTACATCAAACTAAAAAGCTTCTGTTCAGCAAAAGAAATCATCAACAAGGTAAAAAGACAATCATCCAATAAGGGCCTAATATCCAAAGTATACAAAGAACTCATACGACTCAATAACAACAAAAAGCAAACGATCCAATCAAGAAATGGGCAAAGGACCTGAACTGATACTTCTCCTTAGAGGACATACAAATGGCCAACAAATATATGAAAAGATGCTCAACTTCATTAGCTATTAGGGAAATGCAAACAAGAACCACGATGAGATAAAACCACCTCACACCTGTTAGAATAGCTATCAACAGGACAAGTAATAACAAATGTTGGAGAGGATGTAGAGAAAAAAGAACCCTCATACACTGCAGGTGGGACTGCAAATTGGTACAGCCACTATAGAAAACAGTATGGAGGTTCCTCAGAAAACTAAGAATTGATCTACCATATGATCCAGCAATCCCTCTACTAGGTATCTACCCCAAAGACTTGAAAACCCATATGAGAAAAGATATTTGCACACTGATATTCATAGCAGCACTATTTACAGTGGCCAGGATTCACCATTATAGAGGTCGAAATATCACCATTTACTGGGGTTTGGAAGAAGTTGACTCCAACCCTCATGCATGACTTTCAGGGGTTCAAGACTTCAGTGGAGAAAGTAACTGCAGATGTAGCAGAAATAGCAAGAGAACTAGAATTTGAAGTGGAGCCTGAAGATGTGACTGAATTGCTACAATCTCATGATAAAACTTAAAGGGATGAGGAGTTGCTTCTTATGGATGATCAAAGAAAGTGGTTTCTTGAGATGGAATTTACTTCTGACAAAGAGGCTGGCGAAGATTGTTGAAATGACAACAATGGATGTAGAATATTATATAAACTTAGTTGAAAAAACAGAGGCAGAGTTTGAAAACACTGACTACAATTTTGAAAGAAGTTCTGCTGTGGGTAAAATGTCAGCAAACAGCATCGCACGCTACAGAAAAATTGTTCATGAAAAGAAGGTCAATTGATGCAGCAAATTTCACTGGTGTCTTAAGAAATTGCCACACCCACTCCAGCCTTCAGTAACCATCACCCTGATTAGTCAGCAGCCATCAAAAAGACTCCCCACCAGCAAAAAGATCATGACTCATTGAAGGCTCAAATGATGGTTAGCATTTTTTAGCAATAAAGTATTTTTTAATTAACGCACATTGTTTTCATAAATATAGTGCTATCGCACACTTAATAGACTATAACAGAGTATAAACATAACTTTTATATGCACAGGGAAAATAAAAAATTCATGTGACTCACATTATTACAATATTTGCTTTACTGTGGTGGTCTGAAACCAAACCTGAAATATCTCCACAGTATACATATACATCCTTTTCCTTTACTAATTATACATATTCTATCTTATATTAGAGTCAGCTATTTTATTCCTTATTTCTTCAGAGTAGATTTCCAAACAAATAAAAAAATAATTTACTAGAAAGTAAATTTTTATAGATTAGTAGCCTGGTTTTCAGTACATTATTTTACCAATCGCAGCAGTTCAAATAATATCTAGAAATTAATTGTGAATTATTAAGTCATTCTTAATTTTCAACATATATTTTAAGAAACCTTCTAATTTGCTTACCTTGTGGTATATGTGTGACTGCTGCCTTCTGATCTGAATGTAAAAAAAAAAAAAGAAAAGAATATTTCAAGTTAGTCCTAAGAAAGCTTGCCTACTGCATGAATAAAAGTCAGGCCATTTCATAAGCAGTATTATCTCTTTTACAAGACTGATTATCAATAAAGAAAATAACATCAAAGGTCACTGAACAAAGATGCCAATAAATAACATTCTTTTTTACCCATATACCTCATCTATGAAGAGTACAAATTTCAAATCCGACAATGAGAAGAGTATTAAAAAGACATGGATTTCTTTTTTGCTTATCACTTCTGAACACAAAATATATATTTGACCCTAGATGCCTGATTCTGATCTTCATAGCCCAACTTTTACTTTTTATTCACTGATAAAGAAATGCTACATTTCATAAATTAAAACTCCTACTGACTTCTAGACAATCTGGCAGAGTGGGCTGGTGGGACAATTTCCCCCTTTTCATTTCTCACATAGAGAAATGCTAATATAAATAATACACACATTTAATATGTAGCTGAAGTTAGTAACAAAAAAAGACTTTTTTGATGCTAGTAAAAATAAAGAAACAGAGTTGAAGGGGTAAACAGGAGCTAAAATTGAATATCTGAAAGGGTATCTAAGCCAGTGATACACCTTTGAGGCTAAGATTTAATAAGCCGTCCTGTGAAGGAGTTCTGGTCCAAGGCCTTTGCATGTAGGGAAACTATAAGTGAGCTCTTTACCTGAACATGGGAGCCATGGAGCCATTAAATTTCTGACCAGTGGTCTTTGAAATGCAGCAGGAAAATGAGGATATATAGATGGGGGAAAATGCATCCGTGAGAAAAGTAGGAATCTCAAGCCTCTAAAAAGTGTACTTTCAGGACTCTCATTCACATACTACAAATTCTTTAACACAATGCATAGCAATTGTTTTAAACCCACATATATGTGTCTTCAGCACAGGGCATGCAGAATTCTCATGGGAAAATCATAGACATAGAAGTCAAAAGAGTCTATAATTACAAACCACTAGGCATTAGTGCAAACAGTCACAGCAAATCAATGAATTCACACACCAAGAAATACAACACAAATTATTACAAAAACTTTAATATAAGAATATTTAGAATCTCCATTGAGATTTTTCAAGAATAGATTCCTTAAGTCTAAAACAGAACAAAGATGGAAGAAGAATTGGTGAAATGAAAGAGTGACCTGAGGAAAAAAACAGAAAATGAAATGTAAAGATAAATATGAAAGTGAAGTTATAAATCACAAAGACATGCTTCCAAATCTGGCCAAGATAGAATAACCGGATTTACCCTTCTGCCTGAAAAAACTGAAAAGCCTGACAAAATATATGAAACAGTGGTTTTCAGACACTGAATATGTCAACACAGAATAGTGATCTCTGAGGGAAGGGAATAAAAAAGATGATATCTATATCTGACCCTTCTTACTGACTGGTGAGAGTTTCCAGACTTTAGCACAGTGAGGAAGACCCAAGCAAAGCCAGAAGTTTCCCTGAGCTAATAGAACAGGGAATCTTTGGTGGGAAAGGCAGCTAGAATTCACAGGGCAAAATAACAAAGAGGGAAAGAGCTGCACACAGAAAGCTCCTGGAATCTGTGGAGGGTCCCCTTTGAGTCTTCTGCAGAAGATTAAGTATTGAGTGCAAGTGAGGAAACTACCTGAGCCAGAGAGGGAGAAAATTGAAATGAATAAAGGGACAATCCCTTGTGCTCACATAGGGACAGAAATAGTTCATGTTCCCACAACCTCAGTTGAAAAATCTCATAATTCATGGTGTGTTGGATAGAGTTACTCAAAAGGCTATTGCCTCAGTAGTGATGACTATTCTAATGCTGCTTAACAAATCTTACAAAGCAATGGGGTTAAAACAATTGGATATTCTTAAGCACAAAAAAACAAAACAAAACAAAACACTGTATCCATACCTCTTAACCTATCCAAAACTTAATTCAAATTAGTTATAGGCCTAAATGAAAAAACAAACACTAAAACTTTTAGGGAAAAAAAATAGGAGGAAATTTTTATGAATTTTGGTTAGGCAAATATTTCCTACATACAACACCAAAATCATGATCTATAGGAGAAAAAAACTGATACGTTGGATTTCCTCAAAATTAATGACTCCAATAAGGGGCTAATATCCAAACTATTAAAAGAACTCACACAACTCAATAACAACAACAACAAAACAATCCAATTAAAAAATGGACAGAGGGGTTGGACAGACACTTCTCTCAAAAAGACATACAAATGGCCAAAAGACAAATGAAAAGATTCTCAACTTCACTAGCTATTAGGGAAATGCAAATCAAAACCCAGTAAGATACCACCTCACACCTGTTTTAATGGCTATCATCAACAAAACAAGTAACCGCAAGTGTTGGAGAGGTTATGGGGAGAAAGGAATGCTCATAAATTGCTGGTGGGAATGTAAATTAGTATAGCCAATATGGAAAACAGTATGATATTTCCTCAAAAATATTAAGAATAGAATTACCATATGATCCAGCAACCCCACTTCTGGGTATCTACCCCAAAATTCGAAAACATTTCTCCATAAAGATATGTATACCCCGATGTTCACTGCATTATTATTCATGGTGGCCAAGACATGAAAACAACTGAAGTGCCCTTTGATAGATGACTGGATAAAGAAGAAATGATACATATATACAATGGAATATTACTCAGCCATAAGAAAAGATGAAATAATGCCATTTGCAACAACACGGATGGATCCGGAGATTATCATGCTAAGCGAAATAAGCCAGACAGAAAAAGATGAGGATCATATGATTTCACTCATATGTGGGATATAAAACAGAAAGCAACAGATATGTTAGACAAACAAAAACTCATAGACATAGACAACAATTTAGTGGTTACCAAAGACAAAAGTGAGAGTGGAGAGGTAGACAAGGGTAAAGAGGGTCAAATATATGGTGACAGAAGGAGATCTGACTTTGGGTGGTGAACACAGTGCAATATACAGATGATGAAATATTGAATTTTACACTTGAAACCTATGTAATTTTATTTACCAGTGTCACTCTGATAAATTTAATAATTAAAAAAAGAAATGCTTCCTCAAAAAACACAAAGTATTTTAATATTGTGTTGCTCATTTATTTTTTCATTAAAAAATCAATATATTACACATGATATTTTAAACAAAATATATATCAACATTAAAAAATTTTTTTTGCTCTTTGAAAGTATGAAAAGACAAGCCTCAGATCAGGAGAACATATTTGCAAGTCATACATACGATAAAAGACATGTACCCAGAATATATAAAGAACACTCAAAATGAAACAATAGAAAAACAAAAAAACTTTTTTTTAAAATGTAAAGATTTAAATGACTAAATAATAAAAAGAAAACCCAGTTAAAAATGGGGCCTTTCAAGTGGAACTACCATCTTCTAGTAACTGGTCAAAATGGCCAACACTAAAGGAAAAAGAAGAAATACCTGCTATATGTTCTTTAGGTGTTTTAGAAAACATAGAGTTGTTCCTTTAACCACATACATGTGAATCTACAGATATTACAGAAGTCAAAAGAATGGATATTGTTCAAAAAGGAATGACCCACATCATTAACAAGGCAAAACTGAAAGTGTTACCTTGAATGCTGTTGGAATTGTGATAAACAAACAGGTTAAGGGCAAGATTCTTGCCAAGAGATTTAATGTATGTATTGAGCATATTAAGCACTCTACAGGCTGAGGTAGCTTCCTGAAACATGCGAAGGAAAATGAACAAAGAAGAAAGCCAAAGAGAAAGTTTTTGGGTTCAACTGAAGCACCAATCTGTTCCACCTAGAGAAGCACACTTTGCAAGAACCAATGGAAAGGAGCCAGAGCTGCTGGAACCCAATCCTCATAAAATTATAGCATAATAGATATAAAATAAATCAATAAATAAATGACCTCTGAACTGTAAGTAAATTAAAAATGAGCAAAAGATTTGAATATGAACGTCTCTCAAGATGTACAGATGACAACCACATGAAACAACTCTCAACATCATTAGTCATTAGAGAAATATGAATTAAAACCACGAGATGCCACTATTCGCTGTCAGAACTGCCAAAATTTTTAAAAAATAAATAACCATACCAAGTGTTGTTGAGAATGTGAAGAAACTAGAACTCTCACATACTAGTAGTTGGAATATAAGATGGTACAACTGCTTTGAAGAACAGTTTGGCTCTTTCTTTAGAAATCAAACACATACCTACCATATTACCCCAACATTCCAATCTTGGGTATTAACTCAAGAAAAAGAAAGTATATATTTGCATAGAGACTTGTATATAAATGTTCATAGTGGCTTTATTTATAACAGCCAAAAACTGGAAGCAACCCAAACATCCATCAACACATGAATGGATAAACAAATTATGGTATATCTATACAACTGAATAGTTATTAGCAATAAAAAGGAACAAACTATCGATACACACAAACATGGATGGATTGCAAAATAATTATGGTTAGTGAAATAAACCAGATAAAAATAAAGAGTACAAACTGCATGATTCCAATTATATAAAGTTCTAGAAAATTGGAACTAAACTATAGTAACTGATCAACTATAGAAAGCTGATCAACAGTCTGGGAATAAAGGAGGTGAAAGAGGCAGGAGTGGGGATTATAAAGAGGCACAAGGAAACTGGGGCATGACAGATACCTTCATAAACTTGATTGCGATAATGGTTTTACTAGTGTTACTTTTCAAATTATCAAAGCATACCAAATGACACACTTAAAACATATGCAATTTACTATATATCAATTATACCTCACTAAAACTACATATTAAAAAAGAGCACGCTATTGATACACATAACAGCAAGTGTAGATTTCAAATGCATTATACTAAGAGAAAGAAGGCAGACTCAAAAGACTGCATACTGTATAATTCTGTTTATACGAAGTTCTGGAATGGGCAAAACTATAGGCAAAGAAGATAGGTCTGTCAGTGGCAGAAGCTGGAAGTGGAATGAGAGGAAATTTGTGGGGTGATGAAATTGTTCTATATGTTTTGTGTGGGCATAGTGTGTGCATGTATTCATTAAACTCACAGACTTATACATACTAAAATGATTAATTTTACCACACTATTTTTTAAAGCCTAATTCTAGTGTCGAACGAAGAAAAAGGAGGGAGAGAAGAAGAGAAAAAGAACAATCACCATCACCACAAATATATAGGCTGGAATGGAAGACCATAAAATATAGAAATTCCAGAAGGATAAAGGAGATCAAATGGGAAAGAGTCAATCGCTGAAGAGATAGTAACTTAGAATTTTCCATAATTAAAGAAATGCATAATAATTAAATATTATTATAAGTTCAGAGTTTTGTAAATAAAAACAAACTCATATCATACCATGTCATTGTAAATGGCAAGATAATTTAAAGTCAGGAAGTGTGATATCTAGATTTTTTTTCCTCAGGATTGCTTCAGCTATTCAGAGTCTTTTGTGATTCCACACAAATATGATGATTATTTTTGTTTTATTTCTTTGAAAAATGCCATTGGAATATTGATGGGGATTGCATTAAATCTGTATGTTGCTTTGGATAATATGGACATTTTAATTATGTTAATTCTTCCAATCCATGAACACAAAATATCTTTCCATTTCTTTGTGTCTTCTTCAATTTCTTTTAAAAATATCTGTAGTGTTCAATGTATTGGTCCTTCATATCCTTTGTTAATTTTATTCCTAGATATTTTATTATTTTTGTTGCAATTGCAAAAGGAATTGTTTTTCCATTTCTCTTTCTGAAATTTCATTGTTAGTATATAGTAACACAATGGATTTTTGTACATCGGTTTTGTATCCTGAAACTTTACTGTATTTGTTTATTGTTTCAAATAGTTCTTTGGTGGAGTCTTTATAGATCTCTATGTAAAGAATCTTTAGAATAGCTATAATCAACAAAACAAATAATAACAAGTGTTGGAGAGGTTCTGAATACAAAGGAACTATCTACAATCTACACTGCTGGTGGAAATGTAAATTGGTACAGCCACTATGGAAAATAGTGTGGAGATTCCTCGTAAAATTAAGAATAGAATTACCTTATGACGCAGCAATCCCTCTTCTGGGTATCAAACACCCAAAATTGAAACATTTATTTGTAAAGATATATGTACCCCTATGTTCGTTGCAGCATTATTCACAGTGGCCAAGACATGGTAACAACAAAACTCTCCTTCAATAGATGATTGGATAAAGAAGTGGTACATATATACAATGGAATATTACTCAGCCATAAGAAAAGATGAAATACTGCCATTTGAGACAACATGAATGGATGGATCTTGAGAATAGCATACTAAGGGAAAAAAGTTAGACAGAAAAAGTTAAGAATCATATGATTTCACTCATATGTGGGGTATAAAAGTGAAAGTAACATATGAACAAGAAAATAAACAAAACCTCATAAACACAGACAACAGTATGGTGGTTACCAGAGGAGAAGGAGGGTAGGGGAAGTAGAAAAGGGTAAAGGGGGTCAAATATATGGTGATGGAAGAAGATTTTACTTTGGATGGTGAATACACATTGTACAATATACAGATGATGTAGTATAGAATTGTACACTTGAAGCCTATATAATCTTATTAACCAATGTCAACCCAATATATTTAATAAAATTTTTTAAAAAGTTTGCATGGCAAAGGAAACCATTAACAAAATGAAAAAAACAACCTACTTATTGGGAGAAGAATCCACCAATGATAGATAAAAGAAGGGGTTAAAAATCAAAATTTATAAAAACCTCATAAAATAACACCAAAAAAAAAAGCCAATTAAAATGTGCAGAAGAGGAGATGGTGAGAAAACATGGTGGAGTGAGAGACATCCTCAGATCTCTCCCCCTGAAACAACAATAAGCTGAACATCTAAAACTCAACAACAACAACAAAAAAACATCCAAACTGCAAACCAGCACATCTGAGCATAGGATCTTGGCATAAGAGATACCACAAGTCAGAACCCCGGGTGTCGAGCAGTAGACCTGGAGAAATAAAGAAGCTGCCTCTCGCAGCTGCTTGAGCTCCTTGGAGGAGGAGGTAGAGGGGTGAAGGTGCAGCGACTTGCCTGATCAGCTTGCCTGGAAGTACCAGAACTTTTAGCACCTGGCAGCAGGGCCCAGTCATCAGGGCAGAAAGCAGAGAAGCAGGATGGGACAGTAGAGAAACAATAGGTGACTTTTACCTGCCCCAGTTCCAAAACCGGGGATGAGCTGCAGCACCCAACCCCAAATCCAGACGGCCCCTCCACCCATACCCTCTGAGACCAAACATTGTGGAGCCCCAGGGGAATCTGAGCAAATGCTACTGAAACTGTCGCGAACACTTACAGGGACTAAAACTGAGAGTAGCAAGTGTGATTAAATATCTACAAGAAAATAAAAAAGTTATTTAGGCTTTAGATAAGATAGGGAACCAAGAGGATTAAACGTCACCTACTGGAAACCAAAAAAGTACCTTCTTTGCAGCAGGCTAAAGAGAGACCTTTATATAATAAATCCTCTTTCTGGAAAAACAACAGAATACACTTCCATCAATGCCTAAGTGCAAAAATAGTCCCTTAAAAACCATGAACAACGAAGGTGACAAGGCATCTCAGAAAAAAAAAATGTCTAGAAAATAAGCTTACAGACATAGAAATATGCGACATAAATGACAGAGAATTCAGGATGGTACTTCTGAAAAAAATTGATATCCAAAGTGACTCAAATCAACAATTTCAAGACTTGAAAAAATATCTAGATGAACGGAGCAAGGAGATTGAAACCCTCAAAAGGAACCAAATAGAACTTCTGGAGATGAAGAACACACTGCAAGAGTTGAAAAATGAAATAGCAAGCTTGGGAAATAGAATCGACTAAATGAGGAAAGGATCAGTTATATTGAAGACAAAAATCTAGAAATAAATTGGAAGGAAGAAGAGAGAAACCAAAGAATAAAAAATAGTGAAAGAGAAATACAATAAGTAGCTGATACCATCAGGAAAGGAAACGTAAGAATAACGGGCATTATCGAAGGCGAAGAAAAGGGGAGCAAGGACTAGAAAGCATTTTCAGACAAATAGTAGACGAGAATTTCCCAAATCTAAGGAATGAGCTGGACCTTGGAATTCAAGAAGTCAACAAAACACCCAATTATCTCAATCCAAAAAGGCCTTCACCAAGACACATTGTATTAAAGTTATCGAAAATCAACAACAAAGAGAATTTTCAGGGCAGCCAGGGAAATGAAAATAGTAACATATAAAGGAAAATCCATTAGATTATCCTAGGACTTCTTAGCACAAACCTTACAAGACAGAAAAAATGGAATTAAATATTTAAACTACTAAGTGAAAGGAATTACCAGCCTAGAATAATGTATCCAGCTAAGCTCTCCTTTAGATATGAAGGAGAAATGAAGATATTTCCAGACATACAAAAATTGAGGGAATTCTCCACTACGAGGCCTGCACTACAGAAAATACTGAAAGGTTGTCAGCTCATCTAAAACAAAATGACATAACAAACAAAAAAAAAATCGTAATTAGGAGTAAAGTGACTATCAGGCAAATAGAAGCAGAGGAGTATAACCCTTACTAAGAACAGAGCATTATAAGCTTAAATAATACGAAGAGAATTGCTATAGCAAGATAATAATGAATGTTCAGCATACATAGGGACAAACTGAGATAACAATGACTGAACAGGGGAGGATTCAAAGATCCAAATTTCCAAAGGACAAAGGAGATAAGGCACATGCAGAAGAAAATGGACAACTATATATATATATATATATATATATATATATATATATATATATATATGTATATATATATACATATGTATATATATATATTGTATATATATATATATACATGCGTGTATATATATAACTATCCTTTTCATATTCATAAGAGTAACCACACACCAAAGATTCAGAACTAAAGTATGTAACATAAAACAAGAAAAACCAGAGGCAAAACCCACAAAAGCCAACCAAAATAAAGAAAACAGAAACACAAGGACAAGGAAGCAATGGAAACACCAAGCTACCAGAAAGCAAAAGTTAAAATGGCTAAAAGAAGACCTTATATTTCAATAATTACCCTAAAAGGAAAAGAACTGAGCTCACCAATAAAAAGGCACAATGGATCAAAAAAAAAAACCCAACCATATGCTGCCTCCAGGAGACACATCTCAGCTCCAAAGACAAATATAGACTCAGAGTGAAAGGATGGAAAATGATATTTCAAGCAAATGGCATTCAGAGAAAAGGAGGAATAGCAGTAGTGATATAAGATGAAATAGACTTCAAAATAGAAAAGGTAAAGAAAGATATTGAGGCACACTTCATAATGATAAAGGGAATCATACACCAAGAAGACATAACACTTATTAATATCTATGTTCCCAATCAGGGAGCCCTGAAATATGTAAAGCAATTACTAACAGAACTAAAGGAAGAAACAGATCAAAACACTATCGTAGTAGGGGACCTAAAATACCCCACTGTTGGATATGGACAGATCATCCAAACAGAAAATCAATAAGGAAATAACATCCTTAAATGACACATTAGACCAATTGGACATAATTGACATATACAGAGCCTTCCATCCCAAAAGAGCTGCTTATACAATCTTCTCTAGTGCACATGGAACATTCTCAAGAATCAACCAAATACTGGGACATAGAAATAGCCTCAACAAATATAAGAGGGTTGAAATTATACCAACCATATTCTCTGATCATAAGGCTTTGTAACTAGAGATCAACTGCAGAAAGAAATCAAGAAGAACCACAAATACATGGAGATTAAACAACATGCTACTGAAAAATAACTGGGTCAGGGAAGAAATAAAAAGAGAGATCAAGAGATACACAGAAATGAATGATAATGATACTATAACATATCAAAACTTTTTGGGACATGGCAAAAGCGGTCACCAGAGGAAAGTTCATATCATTACAGGGCTATCTCCAAAAACAAGTACGAGCCTAATAAACAACCTAAAGTTTCATCTTAAAAAAAAAAACTAGAAAAGAAATAACAAACAAGGCCTAAAGTCAACAGAAAAAAAAGAAATAATCAAAATTAGAGTAGAAATAAATGAAATTGAAAACAAAAAAAAATAGAAAAAATGAATGCAACAAAGAGCTGGTTCTTTGAGAATGTTAATAAAATTGACAAATACCTGGCTAGACACACTCGAGAAAAAAAGAAAAAGGACGCAAAAAAAAAAAATCAGGGAAGAAAGAGGGAAAACTACTACTGATATCACAGAAATATATAGGATCATGCAAAAATACTATAAAAAAGTATATAACACCAAAGTTAATAATCTAGAAGAAATGAATCAGTACTTAGAAAAATACAACCTTCCTAGACTGAATCAAGAAGATCTGGAAAATCTAAATAGACCGATCAGCAGTATGGAAATTGAAACAATCATCAAAAACCTACCAAAAACTAAAAGTCCGTGACCAGAAGGCTTCACCAGCAAATTCTACCAAAGATTCAAAGAAGTCTTAATACCTATTCTCCTCAAACACTTCCAAAAAATTGAAGAGGAGGCAACACTTCCCAATTCATTTTATGAGGCCAATATTACTCTGATACCAAAACCTGGTAAAGATAACACACACATAAAAAAACTACAGACCAATATCTCTCATCAACACGCATGCAGAAATCATAAATAAGATACTAGTGAACCGAATACAGCAACATACTAAAAAGATTATACACCACGATCAAGTGGGCTTCATCTCAGTGGCACAGGGATGGTTCAACATACGCAAATCGATTCATGTGATATACCACATAAACAAATGAAAAAATAAGAATCATATGATCATATCAATAGATACAGGAAAAGCCTTCGACAAGATACAGCATCCATTTATGATCAAAATACTTCACAAAATCAGTATAGAAGGAGAGTAACTTAACATAATAAAGGCCATATATGACAAACACTAGCCAACATCATACTTAACGGTGAAAAACTAAAAACCTTCCTTCTAAGATCAGGAACAAGGCAAGGCTGTCCACTATCGCTACTCTTATTTATTCAATATAACATTGGAGGTCCAAGAGAGTGCAATCACACAAAAGAAAGATATAAAAGGCATCCAAATAGGAAACAAAGAAGTCAAACTGTCACTATTTGCAGATGACATGATTCTCACATAGAAAACCCTAGACTCCACAAGAACACTACTGGAAACAATAAGCAAATACAGTAAAGTCTCGGGATATAAAATCAACGTTCAAAAATCCATAGCATTCCTATACTCTAATAATGAAGCATGAAAAAAAGAAGTGAAAAAATAATTCCTTTTGCTATCGCAACAAAAAGAATAAAATACCTAAGAAGAAATTTAATGAAACATGTGAAGGACCTATACAATGAAAACTACAAGACCCTATTAAAAGAAATCGAGGAAGATACAAAGAAATGGAAAGATATTCCGTGTTCTTAGTTTGGAAGAATTAAAACGACCATATCACCTAAAGCATTATACAGATTTAATGCAATTCCCATCAAAATCTGATCAACATTTTTCAAAGAAATAGAACAAAAAATCATCAGATTTGTATGGAAGCACAAAAGACCCCGAAATGCCAAAGCCATCCTGAGAGAAAAAGAACGAGGCTGGAGGCATCACTCTGCCCAACTTCAAATTATACTACAAAGTGATAGTAATCAAAACAGCATGGTACTGACATCAAAATAAACACGCAGACCAGTGGAACAGAATCGAGAGTCCAGAAGGAAACCCATATTTATATGGGCAAATAATTTTCGGCAAAGAACCCAAAATCATGCAAAGGAGAAAGGAAAGCCTCTTCAATAAATGGTGCTGGGAAAACTAGAAGGCCACCTGCAAAAGAATGAAACTAGACTGTTGTCTATCACTGCACACCAAAATTAACTCAAAATGGATTAAGGAGCTGAAAAAAGGACCTGAAACAATAAAATGCATAGAATAAAACATAAGAATTAAACTCAAGGACCTTGGACTTAAAGAAGATTTTATGGATTTGACCTCAAAGGCAAGGGAAGTAAAAGCAAAAATAAATAAATGGGACTACATCAAACTAAAAAGCTTCTGTTCAGCAAAAGAAATCATCAACAAGGTAAAAAGACAACCATCCAATAAAGGCCTAATACAAAGAACTCATACAACTCAATAACAACAAAACAGCAAACGATCCAATCAAGAAATGGGCAGAGGACCTGAACCGACATTTCTCCCTAGAGGACATACGAATGGCCAACAAATATATGAAAAGATGCTCAACTTCATTAGCTATTAGGGAAATGCAAACAAGAACCACGATGAGATAAAACCACCTCACACCTGTTAGAATAGCTATAATCAACAGGACAAGTAATAACAAATGTTGGAGAGGATGTGGAGAAAAAAGAACCCTCATACACTGCAGGTGGGACTGCAAATTGGTACAGCCACTATGGAAAACAGTATGGAGGTTCCTCAGAAAACTCAGAATGGATCTACCATATGATCCAGCAATCCCTCTACTATTCATAGCAGCACTATTCACAGTGGCCAGGACATGGAAGCAACTGAAGTGTTCTATGATAGATGATTGTTTAAAGAAGCTGTGGTACATATATACAATGGAATATTACTCAGCCATAAGAAGAGATGAAATACTGCCATTTGCGACAACATGGATGGACCTCGAGATAATCATGCTAAGCAAAATAAGCCAGACTGAAAAGGCTGAAAATCACATGATATCACTAATATGTGGGATATAAACTCTAAATTAATAAATGAACAGAACAGAGACTCAGGGACATGGACAATGGGCTAGTGGTTACCAGAGGGTAGGGAGCGGGGGAGGAAGGAAGAGGTAGACAGTGTAAAGGTGGTCAAATATAAGGGGTTTGGGGGAGGGTGAAGTGGGTAAAGGGGATCAAATATATGGTAGCTGAAGAAATCTGGCCTCTTGGTGGTAATCACATAATAGGATATATAGATGTCAAATTATAATATACACCTGAAAATTATATAATTGTATTAACCAATGTTACCCCAATACACACACACACAAAAAAAAAGAAAAAGAAAAAAGACAAGTTAAAAGTCGCCTAAAAAATGAGCAGAAGACCAGAATAGACACTTTTCCAAAGAGGACATACAGATGGCCAACAGACATATGGAAAGATGCTCAACGTCTCTAAACATTAGAAAAAAAAAATTGAAACCACAATGAGATATCATCTCATGCCTGTCAGAAGGGTATCATCAATACATCAACAAACAAAAAGTGTTGCAAGGATGTGGAGAAAAGCTAACCTTCAGGTATTGTTGATGGGTTTGCAAATTGGTGCAGCAGCTACTATATAAAACAGTATGGAGATTCTTCAAAAATTTAAAAATAGTACTACCTTATGTTAGCAATTAACTTCTGAGTATTATCTGAAGAAATCCAAAACAGTAAGTTGAAAAGATATATGCATCTCTATGTTTGCTGCAGCATTATTTGCAACAGCCAAGAGATGGAAGCAACCTAGAAAATTGGATAAAGAAGAGGTGGTACAATTATACAATGGAATATTACTTAGCCGAAGAAAAGAATAAAATCTTACCCTCTGCAATGACATGGATGGTCCTAGAGGGTATTATGCTGAGTGAAATAAGTCAGACAATGATGATATGATTTCACTTATATGTGAAATCTAAAAAACAAAATAAATGAACAAACAAATGGGCTAGTGGTTACCAGAGGGTAGGGAGCGGGGGAGGAAGGAAGAGGTAGACAGTGTAAAGGTGGTCAAATATAAGGGGTATGGGGGAGGGTGAAGTGGGTAAAGGGGATCAAATATATGGTAGCTGAAGAAATCTGGTAACCACTAGCCCATTTGTTTGTTCATTTATTTTGTTTTTTAGATTTCACATATAAGAAACAGACTCATAGATGCAGGGAACAAACTGATGGCTGCCAGATGGAAAGGGGTTTAAGAGACTGGATGAAGAAGGGATTAAGAAGTACAAACTGGTAATTACAAAATACTCACAGATATTTAAAGTACAGTACAGGGAATATAGTCAATAATATTGTAACAACTATTATGGTGCCAGCTGGGTACTAGACTTATCAGAGGGATCACGCCATAACTTATATCAATGTCTAATTACTATGCTATATACCTGAAACTACTATAAAATAACATTGAAAGTCGACTGTAATTGAAAAATAAAAATAAAAAATTTTTCATAATACTATACACACATATACTCAAAAATGAGTACAAGTAAATACTGGTGAATATGTAGTTTAATAATATTGTATCAATACCAATTCCCCAGCTGTGAAAATGCACTATATTAATGTAAGATGTTATCATTGGGAAAACCTAAGTGAAGGGTAAATCTTAAAGGGGCCACATCCGCGAGCAGACTTTCACAGTGGCAGACCTGCTCGCTCTGAGCACCAGTGCCAATTTGACTTCACAGGGACTTACAGGGGCAGGAGACTGAGTTGTTGGAATGAGAGCTCAGGCAACACTGACTCTATACAGAAGTGCCGGAGGTATTCATTGTTCCTCTGTTAAGCCTTCCCCTTTCCCAGTGTGCAGACTCAGTCTGCCATAGCCTTGACGTCATCAGACTGGATAACAGAGGTCGCTCCACCCAGAGGATTCCCTGAAACCCCGCCTCCTCCAACTCACGGCCCCACCCAAGCCACATCCAGGTGTATCCGCAGCGAATCAGGGGCTCCTTGAAGAGTAGCGCCTAGACTCACCATGGTAGCAGCTGACCTCAGTTTCTGGTGTGGCCTTTTGAGGCAACTTAGAGCATAGCATGAATTGCTTGCTGAATCTTAACAGGTGGCCCTAGAGGGGCACAGGCTTGGGCTAAATTTGGTCTGCAGCTGAACCCCTCTCAGGACTGTGCCACTGGACACCTATTACACAAATCCACACTAATAAAACTGGGAGACTTAGGAGCTTTACTTAGTACATAGAAACAGACACAGAAAGACAGCCAAAATGGGAAGACAAAGCAGCAGAAACCATACAAGAGAACAGAACAGAGATCCAAAAGTAATAGAGTCAAGCAATCTAACAGATGCAGAGTTCAAAACACTGAATATAAAGATGCTCAATGAACTTTTGGGACGTGTAGATGAATTCAGTGAGAACTTCAACAATAAGATAAAAAACATAAAAATGGAAATGGAAATTATAAAAGAAAACCAGTCAGAAATGAAGAACACATTATCCGAGAAGTATATTAAATGGAATAAACAAAGTGAATAAAGAATAGAATCAAATGACCTATACAGAGAATGGGAAATTCAAGGACACTCAATCAGAATGGCAAGAAAAAAGATGCCAAGATTATAATAATAATTTAAAGAACCTATGGGACATTATTAAAAGCAAAAATATTTGTGTCATAGGGGTACCTGAAGGAAAAAAAGACGTCAAAGAGCTAATTGAAGAAATAATGTTGGAAAACTTCCCTAACCTGGTGAAAGAAATAGACATAAAACCCTAGGAAGCTCAGACAATCCCACAAACCAGGAATCCAAAGAGGCCCGCACCAAGACACTTCATAATTAAAATCCCAAAGTTTAAATACAAAGAGAGAATCTTAAAAGCAGCAAGAGAAAAGCAGTTAGTTGCCTACAAGGGAGCACCCATAAGACTGGCAGCTGATTTCTCAAAAGAAACTATGCAGGACAGAAGGGTTTGGCACAAGATATTCGATGCCATGAAAACTCACGATCTACAACCAAGAATACTTGATCCGGCAAAGCTATCCTTTAGAGTTGACGGACAGATAAAGAGCTTCCCAGACAAAAACAAGCTAAAGGAATTTATCAACACCAAGCCAGTATTACAGGAAATGTTGGAGGGACTTCTCTGAGAAGAAAAAACATGTATCAAAAACAGGAATAAAGAATGGTAACAGCTACATTCCTATCAACAAGTACCTCAAATGGAAAAACTTAAGCGCTCCAACCAAAAGACAGCATGGCTGAATAGATAAGAAAACAAGACCCCTACATATGCTACCTATAAGAGACTCACTTCAGATTAAAAGATATACACACACTGAAAGGAAGGGGATGGAAAAAGATATTGCCTTGATGGACCTAGAGGGTATTGTGTTGAATGAAATGGGTTGGATATAGGAAGACAAATATTGCATGTGGAATCTAAAGAACAAAATCAATGACAACAACAATAACAACAAAAGCAGAAATAAAGTCATAGATACAGAGAATATTTAGAAGGATACTAGAAGGGAGGGGGTTAGGGAGGACAAAAAAAAGGCAAAGGGATTAAGGGGTACAAATGGATAGTTGCAGAATAGACATGGAGATACAGAGTATAGCATGGGAAGGATGGTTAATAATGTTATTATAAATATGTAAGAGGGAAGAGGGGTGATCACTTTGCAAGTTATGTGGATCTCTGATCACTATGTTATACAACTTAAACTAGTATATCATTGTATGACAACTATAAGTGAAAAAAAAGCTCATTGGATTGTACAATGTAAATACAAGCAGCTAATTGTCTATTATATTTCAATAAAGATGAAAAAGAAAAAAATGTTTCCCTTTATGAAAATAAAATCTTTAATCTGATAAAAAAATGAAAAAGGGATGAAAAAAAGACATACTAGGTAAATCTAACTTTCAAATAACAAGTTGGTATAGCAATATAAAAAAGTGACAACAGAATTTAGGATACAATTATTAATGATAAAAAGAAACACATCAAGAACATATCAGAAATTTAGTCACTGCCTCAGAATATATAAAGCAGAAGTTTCAACAATCAGAAGGAAAGTCATGACATATTGGAAAACTTCATTTTCCAGCTCACAGAAAATAAATTATCAAGCAGACAAGAAAAAAAAATAGTAAGTATAAAGATAATTTGAAACAGCACGATGAAACATTGCCACTTGTGACAACATGGATGGATCTTGAGATTATCATGCTAAGCAAAATAACTGAGACAGAAAAAATTAAAAATGATATGATTTTACTCATATGTGGGATATGAGTAAATGAAAGCAACAAATGAACAAGACAAAACTCAAAGACACACACAACAGTTTAGTGGTTACTATATGAAAGGGAGGGCGGGGGAGGTACATGAGGGTAAAGGGGGTCAAATATATAGTGACAAAAGATTTGACTTTGGGTGATGAACACATAATGCAATATACAGATGATGTATTATTGAACTGTACACTTGAAATCTATATAATTTTAAAACCAATGTCACCCCAATAAATTTAATAAAAAATAAAAATAAAATAAAAAGGTTATTCTAAAAACAAAGAAACAAACATACCATGTCACAATAATCTCAGCATACATATCAACCACACATTTTTACAAAAATTGACTTCTTTTCTGGATCCAACATTTGAAAGTCTAAATAATAAAGTCAAGTTTCTCCCGATAAGTAATAAAATTGGAAAATGATTTTTATAGCAACAAAAATAAATCACATAACTGAAAACTAAAGAATAAAATTCAGTCATGATTTAAACAAGAAATCATACTGGAAATTTCTAATTTTTTGAACCAAATGTCAACTATATCTTAAAAACTGGAGAGGGTAGATAAAATGATATATAAAGGGGAAAGTTTTAGCTTTTAAAACATATGTTAGAAAATAAGAGATTTAAAATTAATAAACAAAGAATTAGATTCAAGAAAGCTAGATTTGAAACAGAGCAAAGGTCGAACAAAAAGGAAAAGAGCAAAACTTAAGTATAATAAACATAAAGGAAATATAAAGATCTCAACAAAACTAAACTATTTTTCAAATTACTAATAAAATAGGAAAACTTCTAAGAAGACTGATCATGAAAAATAAAAAGAGAAAAAAATGAAATTAGAATTAGAAGAGGAAATGTGCCTATAAAAAACTATAAATATTTAAAATTATATATAATTCTAGATATGGCTCATGGATATGGCACATACAGCCATATGTAGTAAAAATATGTAACATACATCAACTTTCAGATTTTTCTCTGCAGCGAGGAAGATAATACTAGAAGGGGATTATAGCTGTAGATGCAGTGGTTACCTCATAAAAAAATAAGAAAAATATTAACATTTTTTAAAATTTCTAATGGTGGGCAAATGGGTGTTTGAAACCTTGTTCTCCTTGTGTTTGAATTACTTTTTTAAAAAGTAAAAATATGTTGCAGGCTAAATTATAAATTCACCTTCTGAAGATTTTATACAAAAAATTTTTTTAAAATTATTTCATACATGAGGCAGCAATGCACATTGAAATATTTCATATATGATAAGGCCCAGAAATCTTCATTTTTAATAGTATTTATTAAGTATTTTCTGGTGTTTCTTCTTTAAGTGACACAGATCACTTTGAGAGCCACCAGGGTATTTGAAAGCAATAGATGTGTATACATTTGAGGTTTTCTTCTCTCAATTTAAAAGACAGACTTTGGCCAAGTTACTTAAACTACACTCTCAAATTTTTGTATCTCTAAAATGGGAATTTTCAAAATTATCACACACAATTAAGTGAGATACTAATGTAGTACTCAAAGTCCCTGTAAAAGTCCCTGTTGCTGCTTATGATAATGTCTTATATATGATTAGATTCAAATGGTACTAAAGTTTAACTTCAGAACACAAATTCGATTTACCCACTACTTAGGGATTCCTCTTCTTTGGTGAACCACTTTTTCAAACGATTCCATGAAATAGCTATTACGGTTGTTATAATGAGAACAGGTAAAGCAATATAGAAACCCAGAAGCCACCGGTTCTTTTCAGCCTTCCAAAAAGTTCTTTCCATGATTAAACCTAAAAATAAAAATACATTTTAAAATCAAGGTAAAAAAATTAAGCTGTCTAACTTTCAAGTTGCAGCAAACTAATTACAATGTTCTTAATTTTTGTTATTATTCAAATAACATGGACAAATAATATAATCATAATTCTATTATGATTCTTTGGACTATCTCTATTATCTCTCATTCTAAAAGAATAGAGACCAAGTTCTAGAAAGCTGCAACGTATTCTACATTATATAGAATCTACAGCAAAATCTCACCATAACACTGTTAATGGGACTGAAAATTTTCAATAATATATGAAGTGGGATAGTGTGATTGCAAGGTTATCCAAAAAAATATGCAGTAACAAGGTGCATTATCATAGAATTTCACTATATTTGTGGATATCCTGTTTTTCTTTACTAGATTGTTGGCTTTTTGACATTAGAGATCTGTTTTTATATATGGAACCATTGCAGTGCTACTAAAACAGCACTGGCATAAAAATCAGGAGACTTGATTCCTAACCCTAATTATGCAACTAGTTAGCACTGGGTGCCCAAAACATATTCTTTAAGATCCTTAAGTAGAAGGGCTTTATTTTGTTACTGTACATCCCATGTGCCATATGACCAGCACCTAGCATATATTAGGAGTTCCATAAATATTTGCTAAATCAATGAATGAATAACATAAACTAAAGTCATGGTGAAAGAATTGAACATTGTGCTAGATGTTCAGAGATCCCTCTGTGATCTCTTTAACAACAATTTACGGATTTTTCTCATTTAAACTGTAAACCCCTTCACAGTAAAAACTTATCTTTGATTTCCTTTATTTTTTCTATAATGAACACATAGTAACAGTGCTAGGCACAGAGGAAATGTTTGTGTAGAGCTGAGATTACAGGATCAATTATAAAAGGAGGAAATGTTGAAAGATACTCTTAAAGGTGAAAATCAATGATATCAGTAAATAAAAATTTTAAAAGATACTCTCAGCTTTAATCATATTTGAGAGTTAAAATTAAAAAAAGAGCAAAGCTAAGAAGGCATGTTTGGTTTCCATTTCTTGAAAGAAGCCTATTTACCTTTTAATTACAAATATTGGCTTCTTCCTCAGTGACAAAAATATAACTTTGTTTTTATGAAGATAGGCTATTTGAGAATTTTATTAAATGGATATGTAAATAGATACTTGCCTGGTTTTTCAAGCAATACAGAAGTTTCTCTGCTACTCTGCTGGCAATTTGGAGGTTGGAATCCCTGAGAACAATGACAATTCAACTTGGAAGTACACACCTAGGATCATTTTTAAAAATTTAAATGAGCATTTAAGAATATTTTCTCATAGAAAGTAAAATGATCAGACAGATCATCAACTTTACTTTTGTATTTTCATCTAGTGTAATTTTGTTTGATTTATTTAGAGAGGTAAACTTATAAGTCAAATGATTTCATAGCCTAAAGCATGTGTGTCTGTGCACACGCACACAAAAAACTGCTTTAAAAAAGCTATGAAGGCTCACGATATTTGCATCGAGAAAATTTACCAGCTTCAAATGCTCACCTGAAAATTTAGTGTGCAATTTCAAAAACAGATATTTAAATTCTAATGACAATGAGACACTTTTAGTGGTGTGCTGTAGCCAGCTAGTACCAGCTCCCAGAGCTGACAGTACACATCTCTTCTCAAGTTCAGTGACATCATGTGGTATTCTGAAGTATTTGTACTTACAAATGAAGACTTTACCCACCTCAGGTGGTTATTAAACATTTGTTTGTTTGTTTTTGCCAATCGCATGAGATTTTATTGGCAGTTTTAGAAGCAACACCTTGCTAGGTCAGTTGGTAGAACATGAGACATTAAATATTTAAGAACATAACACTGCCCTTGACCATTATCAGGTTTTACTTTTTATTTAATTAAATTTTTTTAGGTGTCATTGGCTAATAAAATTATACAGGTTTCAATTGTACAAGTCAATAATATGTCATATGTGTATTGCATGTGTTCACCACCCAAAGTTAAATTTCCTTATTGGTATTTTTTTTTTTTTTGCTTTTATTTGCTTGAGTTTTAGGCAAAGGCTTTTTGTATTAGAAGCAGATACCAGATACATAGATACAGCATAGCATTAGGAACTGCAGGTTTCTATAATTAATAAATTAATTATCAAATAATAATAATAGCAAACATCTTTATGGTGCTCACTATGTGTGAGTTTTTATTCTGAGCACTTTATACAGATTTACTCATTCAATCTTTACAACAACATTGTGAGATCAGGACTATTATTATTACCCCTTTACAGATGAAAAAACTGAGGCAAAAGTCACATGGCTGGTAAGTGATAGAACCAAGATTTAAACCCAAGCAACCTGGTTTCAGAAGCCCTGCCCTTGACCATAATGCTATGCTACCTCTCAAAATAATATAAAACATCTCTCAGTTTCTAAGATCTCAATTTAAGAACATGAATCTAATTTCTCTATTCCACAGCTTCGATGTACAAAGGAAAAAGGTACTGTGTTCAGGGTATCCAATGTCCCATCATACCACTTTCATGATGGGGGGTGTGTGTGTATACTTTTACTCTAGAATAGTTCACATAAGTGATGTTGGCCTTCTTAGGAGACACTTGTCAGTTTGTTCTAATATCATGCTGTTACTTTTGGACCACATGGTTAAGGTGCGATCATCCAAGTTTTTCCTCTCTAAGTTACTATGCTTCCATTATAATTAATAATTAATTTATAAGGAGATACTTGTAAGATGATGTAAGTATCTAGGTCCCATAAAACTTTCATCCACTAGTTTCAGCATCCATTGATAATTATTTAACTCAATTATTCCTTCTATATTGATTATACTATAAGGGTTTTCCCTTATCTCCATTTATTTATTCAGTTATTGCTATCAGTAATATATTACTGATATGGCCAAATGATCTTTGACAAGGGTGCCCAGACCACTCAGTAGAGAAAGAGGAGTCTCTTTAGAAAAAGGTGCTGGGAAAACTAGATAGCCAATGCAAAAGAATAAAGTTTCCCATATGTCATACCATGCACATAAATTTGAGTTAATATAAATTAACTCAAAATGGATTAAAGACTTAAATGTAAGCCCTAAGACTATAAAAAGCAAGAAAAAATGCAGAAAAATAGCTTCATAACACTGGACTACACAATTTCTTGGATATGACACTAAAAGTACAATCAACAAAAGTAAAAACAGACAAATGGGTCTACAACCTTAAAAACTTTTGTGCATCCAAAGATACAACCAACAAAGTGAAAAGAAAACCTATGAAATTAGAAAAGACTTGCAAATCATATATCTGATAAGGGGTTAATATTCAGAATATACAAAAACTCCTACAACTCAACAACAACAAAATCAAATAACCTATTTAAAAAATGAGAAAAGGACTTGAACAGACATTTCTTCAAAAATGATATACAAATGACCAACAAAAATATGAACAGATGCTCAACATCACTAATCATAAGAAAAAGGCAAAAAAACCCACAATGATATCACTTTATACCTATTAGGGTGACTACTATTTTTTTAAAAAAATCACAAAAACAAGTGTTGGCAAAGGTGTGGAGATACTGGAATTCTTAAACACTGTTGGTGGGATTGTAAAATAGTACAATTGTATTGGAAAACAGTATAGATATTGTTCAAAAAATTAAAAACAGAACTACCATATGATCCATTAATCCAACTTTTGGGTACATACACAAAAGAATTGAAAGCAAAATCTCAAGTGACACTTGTATACTCATTTAGCACCATTATTCACAAGAGCCAAGAGGTAGAAACAATCTGAATGTCCATCAACAGATGATTATATTAACAAAATAGGGTATATATGTACAAAGGAATATTATTCAACCTTAAAAAGGAAGGAAATCATGTCATATGCTACAACATGGATGAATCTTGAGAATGTTATGCTAAGTAAAATAAGCCATTACTAAAAGGCAAATACTGTATTATTCAATTTACATGAGGTATCTAAAGTAGTCAAGTTCATAGAAACAAAACAGAACGGTGGTTTGCAGGGTCTGTTGCAATGGTGGAAAGAAGAGTTGTTTAATTGGTACTAGAGTTTCAGATTTGCAAGATGAAAAAGTTCTGGAGATCTTTTTCACAACAATGTAAATAAACGTAACTACTGAACTGACACTTAAAAATGGTTACGATGGCAATTTTTACATTGTGTTTTTTAAATAACTTTTTATTTTCAATTACCATTAACATACAATATTATATTAGTTGCAGTGTACAATATAGTGACTGCACATTCATACAACTTATTAAGTGATTACCCCCAATAGATCTCACACAAGACATAGTTTTTACACTATTATTGACTGTATTTTATATGCCATACTTTACACGCCCATGACTATTTCACAATTTGTTCCTTTTAATTCCTTCTCCTCTTTCACCCATGCCCCAAAACTGCCTCACCTGGGTAACGATCAAAATGTTCTCTGTATCTATGAGTTTGTTTCTGTTTCATTTCATCAATTACTTTTTTTTTTTTCAGATTCTACATATAAGTAAAATCATATGGAATCCTGAACTAGAGAGCCTGGTGTGGAGCTGAGACCCCTTGCTCTTCATGGGGGACCTCCACAGCCAAGATAGCCCTCTCAATTTTTAACCACCACATATGTGTGTGGGACCAGCCCATTCTGTATCTCCACCCTTACTATCAGTGTCAAGTGGCTTCTTACGTATATCCTTAGTTATAGGACTTCTGTCCAGCTAGACTTCAGGAAATTCTCAATGACAGTTGTCTTGTGGTTTAGTTATACTTTTGAGGTGGTCTTGAGAGGAGAGCACAGCATTTACCTACTTTGCCATCTAGACGATGTGGATGTTATGTGGTTTTTACCACAATAAAAAAATTTCATAGTAGCTTTATTCAAAATAGCCGCAACTTTAAACGATCAGATCATCATCAACAGATGAATGAATAAATTGTGTAATATCCATAAAATGGGATATTTACAGCAATAAAATAAGACTACTCTGTTATAAATGCCATAGTATATTATTAGTGTGTTTATTTCAAACTGTCAATTGTCTTTTTTAAAACATTTCAATGAAATGTAGTATTTCATATTTATCCACTTCTTTTTCATTTCTGGCACTCTTCATTACTTTTGTGTAGACCCATACTTACATCTGACATTATTTTCCTTCCACCTGAGTGTAGTTTAATATTTCCTGTAGTGCATAGCAATAAATTCTCTCAGATGCTTATATCTGAGAAAAAGTATTTTCTAGCCTTAATTTTTGAAAGATTCTCATTGGATCTATAGAATACTAAACTGACAGTTTTTTCCTCTCATTTAAATTATGCCATTTGTTTTTTATCTTACATATTTTCTGATAAGAAGTCTGAAGTCATTCTTCTCATTCTTCCTCTGGAAATAATGGGTCTTTTTCTCTGGCCACATTTAAAATATTCTCTTCATTGTTTGTTTGATTATAATGTGCTTTTGTTTGTATTTCTTTGTGCTTTACTGATTTGAAATTTATTGATCTTCTTGGAACTTGAGTTTATGATTTTTATCAAATTTTAAAAATTATTTTAATATTTCCAGTCTCCTCTCTTTCTCTTCTCCTTCTGCAACTGCTGAAACATTTGATAGTATCCCACTGGTTCATCTTTTTCAGTGTTTTTATCTTTTGCTTCCATTTGAATAGTTTCTATTGCCTTACCTTTAAGCTCACTGATATTATCCTCTGTTTTGCCTGTTTTGTTGTTAATCCCATTTGCAGAATGTTTCATTTCAATTATAGCATTTTCCCATTTCTAGAAATTCTATGTGTATTTTTTCATATCTCTCATTTCTCTCATTATGGTAATGTTTTCTTTTAGATCCATGAGAAAATTTACAATAGCTTTTTTAAAATTAAATTTGTTGAGGTAACATTAGTTAATAAAATTATTTGGGTTTCAAGCGTACATTTTGACATTACATATGTATATTGCATTATGTGTTCATTATCCAAAGATGTGGTACATATATAAAATGGAATATGACTCAGCTATAATAGCTTTTTAAAGTCTCTATCAGCTAACATTTCGGGGGCTGTTTCTACTGACGAATTTTTTTCTCAAAGTATGGGTCACATAATTCTCCTTCTTTGCAAGTTTGTTACTTTTTAAATTTTTATGCTAGATATTGTCAATATTACATTGTGTAGAATGCCTGCATTTTGTTGTTTTCCTTTAAAGATTGCTGTACTTTGTGCTGGGAGGCAGTTAAGTTACTTGCAGAACAGCTTGATCAGGTTTGTTTTTAAGGCTTTGATAGGGAAAATTTAGAATATCCTTTTCTCTAGGGTTAATTTAGTAGTGTTACTAGTATGACACTTCTGGTATCTCTAATGATTATCCCAGGTTTTCACAAAATCTCTTCACTTTAATCATAACTCAAATATCTGCTGGCCCTCTGTAAACACTGAAATTGTTCAGCTTAAAGTACTCTCATTCTTTCCCTGATCTGTGGGGTTTCATATTCATGAACAGACCTATGAGGACCTCTATGCAAATTTCTGAAACTCTTCCTGCATATTACTGCCTCTTCTTAGGAACTCTGCCTTACAAATTCCATCCACTCATGGTATTGTAAACCAAAAACTGACATCAGGAATAGAGCCAGGGCAATCATAGGACACATTTCCTTGTTTCTCTTCTCTTAGGGAACAAAGTTTTATGTTGCTTATTGTCTAATATCTGAAAACTCTTCTCAAACATTTCTTTCCAATTTTCAAGCTATTATGGCAAGAGTATAATTAATGATCCACATATTCTTCCATACCCCCAAAACCAATGAACTTTTGAGAAAAGGGTAATTCTGCTTTTATAAAGGTAAATAGTAGCCTCATTGTTTCTCCACTATACCTTAAGTCTTTGTGTGAAAAACAAAATATAGCGTATATCCCTGGAGATCTAATTATGGTCTTGAATACTATTTCTTTTTCAAAAGTATCAGAGTTTCCCATAGAGAGATTGATTCCACATATGTGACTGGACAATTAAAGAAGAATCTGTTTGTGTCAGAGGTCAAGGATGACTTTCAAGGTACTCAGGAAGTCGTATTATTTTAATTTTTCCTTTATGATCTAGTTAATATAATAAAGCGATATAATAATTAAAAGTACAGCTACTAGACATAAGTGGGAAATTTTGTTGTTAGTTTTAAGAGATGACTGTCTACCAAAAACCTCAATAATTTTATATAATTTAGCCAGTTGCCTGAATAGAAATAAATATGCAAATATCCTTAACTTTTCTAGACACAAAATGTAATGGTGAAAGATCCCTAATCACACTAGCAACGAAACTATGAAATATGTGAAAATAATTTTAACAAAGAACATGCAACATCATGTAAAGAGAACTGCAAAACTTTCCTTAAGACAGTAACAAAGACTTGAACAAATAATCCAAGATACAAAAATTAGAAAAGTTGACATATCAAATTTTATATTTAATTGATTTTTACCAATTGCTACAAAACATAAAATGATATTTTACCACTGTGAGAATAGGCCAATAAAATAAAACAGCCATTATGCATATCTGACAAATGAATAATATACATAGTACTACATCTTAGACACCACATGGAATTTAGAAGCCCAATAAGAAAAAGGTAGGAATACATCATTTTCTGATCAATGCATCATTATTAAATATATGAAAATATATTCAATCTCATCAATAGTCAAAGCACAGTTAATGAAAACAATAGAGAACTTTCTCTCACATATGAAAATGGCAAATCTTAAAAATAAAAGAGCACTTAGAGGAGACAAATAATTGAAAGAGGCATATCCATATGTTTATTATTATAAATTTATAAAACTTTCTGAAAGCATTTAAAAAATTTAAATGACTATCTTAAAAGGGATTACCGCCTTACACTCTATAATTCCACTTCTGGAATCTATCCTATTAAAAAAAAAAGAATGCTTATAAATATTTATATATGTTTGTTCATCAAAGCAAATTTTGATAATAATAAAGAATCAAACATCATTTAATATTTAACACATGAGAATGGTTAAAATACAAGTAACATTATATATTATCATTTCTCATAACGATTATTAGGCAATGTTTAAAATATCAAAAAATTCTTAGGAACAAAAAGAACAAACTAATCAAAAGCAGACGCCAAATATAGAAGACAATCTGGTGAAGGCCAGGGGAGAGGGGAGTTTGGGAGCTGGGAGAATGGGGTGAAGGGTTAAAGAAGTACAAATAAGTATGTGATAGACAGTCATAGGGATGGGGAGCATGGCATAGGGAATGCAGTTAGCATTAATGTAATGGCTAGGTGGAGAGCCAGAGGGGAGAAAGAGCAATTAGGGGGATCGTTTTATAAACTATATAAATGTCTAACCAATGTACTGTATACTTGAAACTAATAATAAAATTTAAAAAATTCTTAGAAGTCAAACGTTTTGTATTAAAAAAGCATGCTGGGAGAAGTGAGGTCAGCAGTATGGCAGCATAAAAGGACCTCCAAGTCTCTTCCCTTTAAGTTACAACAAGTTGGACAGATATAATTCAACAAAGAATTCCCTGCTCAACACACAAACATGTCTGTGACAGCTATGCAGAGACACCTGAAGTTGGGTTTATCTAAGTGAACAACAGAGATAGGACAAAGAAGAAAAAGGACAAAGACAGAAGCCTCCCGCAGACTCATGCTCACTGCAGCCCCATCATATGCAATAGTAGTGAAGGGCTGGGATGCAGTCCTCATTGGGTAGACCAGACCAGAGGGGTGGGCCCAGGCACAGGAGCAGGGAAACAATGCAAAAAAAATTGCATTGCAGTGCTCCAAAGTCCACCAGCATCAAACAAAGGATTCCACAGACAGGTAATCTGCCAACTCCATCCCTCTGTGACCCACTGGACAACAAGATTCTCTCTCAGCAAATCATGAGAGAGCTGGGAGGCAAAAAAAAACAAAAACACTTTCCAATCTAAGTGGTCTTTACTCATTGCAGTAAGAGAAGAACTGGAATCTGCACACTCACTCCCCATTCCATCCCCCACCCATCACTGCACAACTTAGTGGAAGCGTCTTCAACTCGGAGCTGCCCTATGGGCAGCTTCTGGCTAAGGTGGGTAACACTAAGAGCGCACAGGAAGAAATCCATAGCCTGTCTCTTCCAATCAACAGGAGTACTGCCCTGAGACCAAAGAAATCGGATCATGGAGGGGATGCCCACCTGCTGGGGAATATGGAGATTTTCCACAGCCTAGTTAGCACCACCCAATAGAATTCCCAGAAGCCCCAGCAGTGCAGGTAAGAGAAAAAAAACTTGGGCTTCTGCTCCACCTACTACAAAACAAAGAAATTCATGTTTTGTTTTCTCTACTTATCAATAAATTCATTTAAAAAGCAACTTACATTTTCACAAATGCCCAGGCAGAAAAATATCCATCAAGCGCAATGAATAACCAAAAGGAAATTCAAAAAGAAAATTTAAAATCTCCAGAAAATAACCTTAAATATGTAATTTAAATGAGAGAATTCAAAATTGCAGTTTAGAAAAAAACTCAATGAGATATAAGAAAACTCAGAAAAGTAATTCAACAAACTCAGAAATAAAATCAATGAATAATAGAAGTACTTCACTAAAGAGATTAAAACTATTAAAAAGAACCAAATAAAAATTCTGGAGCTGACGAACACAGTAAAAGAGAAGAATGAATCCTAAGCTTAGAAAACACAGCAGACCAGATGGAGGAAAGCATTAGTAACACAGAAGACAGAAATCTAAAAATGACTAGGGGGAAGAAGAGAGAGAATTGAGATTTAAAAAAAAAAAAAAAAAATGCTGTGAGAACTATATAACTCCATTAGAATGAGCAATATAAGAATAGTGGGTATACCAGAAAGTAAAGAGGGGAAGAAAAAACGTGAGAGCCTATTCAAACAAATAATTAACAAAAATTTCCCAAACCTTTGGAAAGAACTGGATCTTTGGATACAAAAAGCAAACAGAATACCTAATTATCTCAATCTAAAAAGGCCTTTCCCAAGGCAAACTGTATTAAAATTGCCAAAAATTAATGATAAAGAAAGAATTTTTAAGGCAGCCAGGGAAAAGCAGATGGTAACCTATAAATGAAATCCCCTTAATTATCACCGAATTTTTCACTAGAAACTCTACAAGCTAGGAGAGAGTGGGATCAAATATTCAAAGTATTGAAAAAGAGAAGTCACCAGCCTAGAATAATATATCCAGCCAAATTATCCTGTAAGTATGAAGGAGAAATAAAGACTTTACCAAACAGATAGAAGTTGAGGAAGTTTACCACCACAATAGCTGAATTACAGGAAATACTGAAAGGTGTTCTTCTACATGAAACAAAAAGATACAAAACTATGAGCAAGATGACTTAGCAGACAGAACCAGGAAACCACAACACTTGTTCAAAATAGGGCATAAAACACTTAAGAATAACATAAAAGTTAAAGGAGCTAAAAAATTTATTTAAAAAGAAGAAGACAATATTGCAATTTGGAAATGAACTCACAGCATAAGAAGGGGTAATTTGTGGCAATGAAAACATAAAAGAAGTTGGGGTAAAAGATTGAATTTGCACAGGTAAATGGAGATAAGATGCAATCAGAAGAAAAAGAACTACTGTACATATGAAACTTCCTTTTGCATAATTCTAATGGTAACCACAAAAATCTAGAATTGAAAAATAGTACATAAAAAAGAGAGCCACGAGAAAACAAAACATAAAATGGCTATAGAAAATCCTTTTTATCAATAATCACCCTAAATGTAAATGGACTGAAATCAACAATTAAAAGACACAAAGTAGTAGTTTGTATCAAAAAAGAAAACTCTATGCTGTACTCAAGAGACATAGCTCTGTTCCAAGGACAAACATAGACTCAAAGTGAAGTGATGGAAAATGATACTCTAAGCAAATTACATTCAGAGAAAAGTCGGTGTAGCTGTACTTATATCTGACAAAACAGAATTCAAGATCAAAAGGTAACAAGAGAAAATAATGGACATTTCACAATAATAAAAGGGACAATATATCAAGAATACATAAAACATCAATATATATGTACCCAACCTGGGAACACCAAAACACATAAAGCTACTACTAACAGAACTAAAGGGAGAAACTGACGAACATAATTATAGTAATATAACTAAATACCCATTGACAACTATAGATATATCATCCAAACAGAAAACCAATAAGAAAATATTGGCCTTAAATGACATATTAGACCAAATGGGCATAAATGATAATTACAGAGTTTTTCATCCCAGAACACCAAAATATATATATTCTTCTCTAGCGCACATGGAATAGCCTCAAATATAAACCACATATTGGGACATAAAACTTCCTAAATAAATTTAAGATTAAAATCATACTAAGTATATTCTCTGACCATAATGCTTTAAAATTGGAGATCGATTGAAAAGAAAAAGTGAGAAGAACCACAAAAATGTGAAGATTAAAACATGCTACTAAAGAAAGACTGGGTCATAGAAGAATTAAAAGGAGAGATCTAGAGAAACAAACAAGAATGAAAATACAATATATCAAAACACGACGAAAGCGGCAAAAAAAAAAAAAAAATTCATATCATTACAGGCCTATCTCAAGAAACAAAAATGATCTCCAAAAAACAACCTAATATTACATCTTAAAAAGCTAAAAAATAAAAAAGAGCAAATGAAGCCCAAACTCAACAGAAGGAAGGAAATAAAAATTAGAGTAGAATTAAATAAAATGGAAAACAAAAAGACAATAGAAAGAAAATTAATACATCAAAGAGCTGGTTCTTTGAGAAGGTTAATAAAATTGACTTACCAAAAAGAAAAAAGAAAAGACACAAATAAACAAAATCAGAAATAACACAAATAAACAAAATCAGAAATGACACAAATAAACAAAATCAGAAATGAAATAAAGTTACAATAGATATCACTGAAATACAAAGGATCACAACAAGAGTACTATAAAAATTATATGATACCAAATTTAATAACCTAGAAGAAATGGAAAAGTTCTTAGAAATATTCAACCTTCCTAGACTGAATGATGAAGAACTGGAAAATCTAAATAGACTGAACAACAATAAGGAAATCGAAATCATCAAAATCCTTCCAAAAAGGAAAAGTCTGGGACCAGAAGGCTTCACCAGTGAATTCTACCAATCATTCAAAGATTTAACACCTATTCTTTTCAAATTTTTCCCCAAAATTGAAGAAGAGGCAGTACTTCCTATCTCTTTTTAGAAGCCAACATTGCTTTGATACCAAAACCTGGTAAATAACACAAAAATGGAAAACTATAGACCAATATCTTTCATGAACACAGATGTAAAAATTCTAAACAAAATACTAACAAATCAAATACAACAACTTCTTTAAAAGATTATACATCATTATCAAGTGGGGTTCATATCAGGGTCACAGAGATGGTTTATTATATACCAATTGATTAATGTGATATACCACGTAAACAAAATAAAGAATAAAAAAATCATATGATCATATCAATAGATGCAGAAAGCATGTGATAAGATACTACAGCATCCATTTATGATTAAAACACTTAATGAAATGGGAAAAAAAGGAAGTTACCTCAATATAATAAAGGCCATATATGACAAACCCTCAGCTAACATCTTAATTAATGGAGAAAAGTTAAAAAAAACTTCCCTCTAAAATCAGGAAGCTGTCAGCTATCACCACTATTATTCAAGTTAGCATTGGAAGTCCTAACTAGAGCAATTAGGCAAGAGAAAGATATAAAAGGCATCTAATTAGGAATGAAGGAGTCAAATTGCCACTTTTTGCAGATGACATGAATTCTTTATAGAAAACTCTAAACACTCCACTAAAAAAAACTATTAGAATAAACAAATACAGTAAAGTTTCAGGATACAGAATCAATGTTCAAAAATCCATAGCATTCCTATATGCTAACAATAAAATTTCAGAAAAAGAAATGAAAAAAAAATCCTTTTTTAATTGCAACAAAAAGAATAAATATCTAGGAATAAACCTAACAAGTGAAGGACCTATACTGAAAACTATAAAACATTATTCAAAGAAATTGAAAAAGACACAAAGCTATGGAAAGATATTCCATGTTCAAGGATTGGAAGAATCAACATAGTTAAAATGACCTTATTATCTAAAGCATTACACAGATTTAATGCAATCCCAATCAAAATCCCATAGCATTTTTAAAGAAATAGAACAACAAAAAAAAAACTATCAGATTTGTATGGAACCACAGAAGAGCCCAAATACCCAAGGCAATCCTGAGAAAAAAAGAACAAAGCCAGATGAATCACTTTGCCTGACTTCAAATTACACTACAGAGCAACAATGATTAAAACAGACACACAGACCAAAAGAATAGAATTAAGAGTCCAGAATTAAACTCTCATATATATGGGCAAATAATTTTCAACAAAGAAGCCAAAAACATATAATGGTGAGAGGAATGCCTCTTCAATAAATGGTCCTGGGAAAACTGGAAAGCCACATTCAAAAGAAGAAAACTAGACTTCTATCACCATACACCAAAATTAACTCAAAATGGATCAAAGACTTGAATATAAAACCATCAACAAGGCAAAGAAGCAAACATTTCTAATGGGATTATATATCTGCAAACACTGTCTCTGATAAGGGCCTAATATTCAAAATACACAAAGAACTCATATACCTCAACAACAAAAAAACAAACAATCCAATTAAAAAATGAGCAGAGGAACTGAACAGACACTTCCCCCAAGAAGACATATAAATGGCCAACAGACATAAAATGATCCTCTAAGTGAAATAAGTCAGACAGAAAAAGCTGAAAACCATATGATTTCACTCATATGTAGGATATAAAACTGAAAGCAACAAACATGAGAAACAAAAAATTCATAGACATGGAAAGGGGATTAGTGGTTATTTGAGGGAAGGTGGTGTGGGGGTAGGTGGATGGGGTAAGTGGGGTCAAATATTTGGTGATGGAAGGAAATCTAACTTTTGGTGGTGAACACAATATGCAATATATATGACATATTAAATTACATACTTGAGATGTATTTGATTTTATTGACCAATAACTTTAATTTAAAAAATGAAAAGGTCATTATATAATGATAAAGATGTCAATTCTTCAGGATGATACAGCAACCATAATATAAACACACATTGGAGCACCTAATATATTCAGCAAATACTAACAGACCTTAAGGAAGAAATTGACTGCAATACAATAAACGTAGGATACTTCAACATACCACTTTCAACAATGAAATAGGTAGATAATCCAGATAGAAAATCACAAGGAAATGTTGGATTTGAACCACCCTTTATATTAATTATACGTAAGAGATATATACAGAACATTTCTTCAGATTCCACTGAGAGAATCCTAGAACACAGGACTAAGACTAAAGTATACCCATGCATCACTGAGACACACTGCATTAGAATGGTAAGAGGAGTGGCAATACACTAACCACACTGTCCTTCCCACAGGCCAGCAGAACACCACATCGAGAGGTGTGCCCTGAGCCTACAGTTCCTCCTATAGGAATAGAGAGCTCAGGGTGTACATAAAGGTCCCCTAGCATTGTGGGCTGCTTCCTGGGAGACCCCACTCTGATTTTGTCTCACAGGGATCATGGGAAAATCTATGGGGCTTACCTACTGGGATTTTAATTGTAAGGGAGAAGGCAGAAGGGGCTTGTAACAACCAATGCTTGTATCTCAGCAGTCCATATTCCTACCTGCAGCACCCAAATAGTAGTCCCAATCAGTGGCTTTGCTCATCTGCAGAGCCAAGACAGTGGTGCGATCTAATCAAGAAACTTGACAGGGTGCAGGTCTGACTGATTTGGGACCTCAAGCAAAGAGCCTTGCCACCTCTGAGGCCTGATCTCTCCCCTCACCCAGGCAGGGGAGTTGAGTCATAGTCCTGACTACTGTTGAGCGTACTTCCCAGACCCACACAATCAGAAATCATGGCCTATTTAATTCTATATAATGTTCTCTATAACTACCTATTGCTACAAATTTAGTAACCCAATTCAGCTCCATATTGAAAGTAGATATAGCAGGACCTACCTGTTGAGAAAGGTCATCAAGAAGACATGACCACTGGTTTGGCCCACAAGCTGGACCTGGGAAATCTGAGGCTCCCATTCCCTCCACTGTGCTTGGAATATGTGCTCCACTTGCTTTCTCTGTGCTAGAAGCTACCCAATGACACAAACTTGAGATAGAAATGTGGCTATGAGACTATCTGGACTTGGTATGTGACTAAACCCAGTCGTGGTCCCCTATGCATGTGACTGAACCCTTGTATTGGAGCTGCCCAATTCAAGCCTCATAAGTAAGTTCCTTGTTTATTAAACCAGCAACCTATCAATCTGGAGTGATCTGCCTTTTTCTTCAGCCTCTCTCTGCCTCCAGATATGAGGGCCAGTTCCAGATAATATTAAGGAAGCTCTAGAAGAGGCTTCGATCCAACATTAGCACATAGTAGGAACCCAATAAATGTAGAATATATCAATGAGTGATGCTGAAAAGTGTCTAAAATTAATGCGATTTGAGGAAACATAAATCATGTGCTTACTTACTCCATTTCCATTGCATTTTTCTGAACAAGTAAAGAATTCACTTATAGGTATCCTCGATTCTACACATTCACCATTTATACAAACCTAATGGAAAAAAAATTCAAAGTCAGAGTAGTCCAGCTATCTTAACATTACAATCAGTAATTATATAACATAAGACTGTAACGATTCAATACAATTAATCCATCTAAGTACTGCTCGTGCTGCCCTTCACAAATTTTTATATGTTGTATTTTCATTTCCATCTAGTTCAAAATATTTTTCATTTTATCTTGATATTTCTCCTTTGGCATGTGTTATTCAAAGTGTGTTGTTTAATCTCCAAGTATTTTGAGATTTTTCAAGTAAATCTAATGTAAACTGTAGACTTTGGGTGATAATGACATGTCAATGTACATTCATCAATTATAACAAATGTACCACTCTGGTGGGGTTGTGGACAGTGTAGGAGTCTGTGCCCATGCAGGGATAAATGGTATATAAGAAATCCCTGTACTTTTCACAAATTTTGATATGAATATAAAACTTTTCTAAAAAATAAAGTCTAGTTTTTAAAAAATGATTCAGGTTTCTAATATCTGGTCTACATGTAAGAAGCTTGGAAGTCACCACTCTGTTCTAACAAGTAAAAAGCTAAACATATTGAAAAATCAAGAACTCTCCTAGGATCCATAAGAGAAGTGGAGACACGGCAAACCACTTATGCCCAAGACTGGAAAGACATACAAGTGGACACAAGAAAGTCAGAGGTTAGCAAAGCAGATTCACAAGAAGAAACCACCTTAGGTACCAGCAACATGATAGGAAAGCCTGAACTATGATAAGTGAATTACTGAAGGCTTAGTGTGGATAACTCTGACAATTTAAAACTTCAGAGGAAGTCATGGGGAGCACCCAGAATTTTGTGGGATTTACCTCCAAGAACTCAATCAAGTTCTCATAGTAAATATCAGAGGAAAATCCCCTTGTTGTTTGGCAGGAAGAGGGGAAAAGCAACCATTTTTGAAATAGCAAGAGCACTCTGTTCTTCTTAAGAAGGTCTGCCCTCAGGAGAAATGAGTTAACCAGAGGCTAACCTGATGGGGTTTTATCAGAGCGTTACTGATCTGGGAAAAGGGAAATACCCAATTCCAGTCACTTCTGAACTTTCATGCGGGAAAATGGAAATATCCAACTCCAGCCTTCTCTAGCTGTCCTGTCTGAAAGGAGTAGAAAAAAACCGAGAAACATTTGTAAAATTCACAGTACAGAGGCATGAACTCACTAAAAGACTGAGACCTAATTACAGAACTAAAGAACACTTCTCATCTCCCCACATCTTACCGCCACATTACTAAAGGCCTACTTACCGCAGTTCTTTGAACTGATACATCATAGCCGCTATCAAGAAAAAGTACAAGGCATTCTAAAAGCCAAAAAAAAAAAAAAAAAAACTATTTGAAGAAACAAAGCAATCATCAGAATAAGACATGGCAGGGATATTGGAATTATCAGACTAGGAGTTTAAAACAACTGTGATTAATATGGTAAAGAATCTAATAAATGAAGTAGAAAGCATGCAAGAACAATTGCACAATGTAAGAAAAGAGATGGAAAGCCTAAGAACCAAAAATAAATTCCAGAGTGAAAACAACAAAAACAAAAATGAAGAATGGCTTTAATGGGCTTACTAGTTCACTAGAAATAGCTGAAGAAAGGATCTCTGAGCTAGAGGATATACCAATAAAATCTTAAAAAGCTAAAAGGCAAATAGAACAATCACTAAAAAACCCCACAGAATACCAAAGACAGTGTGACAGGAAAGGAAAGAAACAATAATGACTAAGAAAACCCCCGAGTTCATGTCAGACAACAAACCCCAGATCCAGGAAGCTCAGGAAACAAGAAGCAGGATAAATGCCCACCAAAAAAACTACACCTAGGCATATCATGTCCAAACTACAATAAACCAAAGAACTAATCTTGAAAAAAGGCAGAATGTAAAAAAAATCTCACCTATAGAGGAAGAAAGATAAGCATTACATCTGACTTCTCTTCTCAGAAACCATGCAGTTAGAAGACAGTGGAGTGAAATATTTAGTGTTGACAGGAAAAAAAAAAAAAAACCCTACCAACATAAGTTCTATATACTGTGAAATTACCCTTTCAAAACTGAAGGAGAAATAGACTTCAGATGAATAAAAACTGAGAGAATTTTTTGCTAGTAGAGTGGCCTTAAAAGACATGTTAAAAGAAGTTCTTCAGAGAGAAGGAAAATAATATAGGTCAAAAACTAATAGAGGGTACAACACCAAGAGTGGGTGCTTATGTAAACTATTGTCTTTGTGTAACTATGATGTGTCAATGTGGGTTTATCAATTATAACAAATATACCACTCTGCTGGGAGATATTGAGAAGAGGGAGGCTATGCTTGGGTAGGGGTATATGGGAAATCTACATACTTTCCTCTCAATTTTGCTGTGTACTTAAAACTGCTCTAAAAAAAAACAATCTTAAAAATGATTCAGGGCAGGGAAATAGAAGATACAAATGAAACAAGACAAACATAAAAATCGTAACCAAATAACCATTTTTTATTACAATATCCTGATTTCACTGCCCATATCAAAAGTTGGAATAGAAAGAAAATCGACTCAATATAATCAGGATATATATTAAATTTGTATTAAATATGAGCCTAAACATATCTGAGCTTCCTGGAACATCCCTCCTTTAAGGAGGCATTTATGACTCCTAGGCATGAAGAGGAAGCAAATATTAAAAAGACAATATGTTTACCTACGTAAACTTCACTTAAACTATAAAACCACTAAAAGTGGCTATTAATATATACATTGCACATATTAAATAATTTATTCTAAATCATCTATCAAGTTAGTAGAAGAGTCAGAATTCAGATCTCTGCACGTCTGTCTTTAAAGTTTACATTTTATACTAAATTATAGTTCCTCATGAGCAAAGATCTGGTCAGAAATTAAATGAGACTTTAAAGTAAATTTATTCCCTCCATGTTTTCTCCAGATTTGTGTCAGCCTCAGAAATAACAAATTATAACAACAATCAATAATAATAGCCAACCTTTATTTAACTTTGACTATGTGCTGGACATTGTGCTAAGCACTTTATACTGTTATCTCATTAAATCTTTGCAATAACCCCACAGAGTTAATGCTATGATTATCCCCTTTACATACAGTAGTGGTATCCAACAGTGGTTAGGTAACCAGCAAAATGTCAAAACATAAGATTTGATTCTTAACAGCCAGATAGTAACTTGTGCTCTTATCTACTGGGCCACAAAGAGACACAAATTACTAAGTTGGATTTCTTTTTTCTTCAAAAAGAAAAGTGAATTTCCATGCTATAAGACAGCAGCCCCCAATCTTCTGGGCACCAGGGACCAATGCTCCGATGAGAATCTAACACCTAATGATCTGAGGCGGAGCTGAGGTAGTGATGCTAGTGCTGGGGAGCAGCTGCAAACACAGATGAAGCTTCGCTCGCTCACTCACCACTCACCTCCTTCCGTATGGTCCAGTTTCCAACAGGCCACAGAGGACTGGTACTTGTCCACGGCCAGAGGGTTGGAGACCACTGCTATAGAGTACTTAACTACAATGTATTACCAAGATCTCTCCCATCCCCACTTCAGCCTCAAAACACTTGGGAGTTTCCTTGCTCACAACACTGAAATTCTGAAGAGGATCAAACAGTCCCTTTCCCTCTTAATATCTGGAATCAAAGTGAAATTTATTTATTTTGTCCTTATCCAAATACTTAGGGTTACATAGCAATAGAAAATAATCAAAATTTGATAGTTAAATAAGAATATGTATTAAAGAAATAAATATAACTATATTTTTAAAATAAATTTAAATCATTTACCCTCCCAACATCGCATACAGAGCCATTACGGACCACCATTGGATCTCTAAGTGAGCCATGAAGACTGTAGTCTAAAGTTATACATACAACATCTCGTACATATGCATAAATCACAGCAACATTTTCTCGATGGAAAGGAGATCGAAAAGGGTAGGTACAAACTAATCTTCCACATGCAAGTTTACTGCAAAAATAATAAAATTATATGATTATAATACATTAGGCATTTATTAGAAATGCTTCAGATTTGCTTTCTTTGACAAAATAAGAATGGTTCATCATTTATGGCAATGTGTCTAGGGAAAAATATAATACTTTAACACTAACAATTAAAGTAAAAATATAAAGCCATTGGTGCAAGACTGTCTTTCAAGGCTACTAATGGTCTTTTATTCACTATGTAGATTTATACAATTATTGTCAATTCACTTAATCAATTCACTTAAACATTTTATATCTGTCTATAAGGGAAAATAAAAATAAATAAGTTGTGACCTCTACCTTCAAGAACCTTAAAATTTAATACAAAATGTGATACAAATCTCATTAAAAGTGCTACAAATGAAACAAACAAATTCTTACAAGAGCTTTAAGATGAGGGCTCATTCTAACTTAGCAGTTAGGAAAAACTTCAAAGAGGAGATAACACCTGAGTTAAAGCTTGCAAATTTGTAGGATTTCAACAGGCAGAGTAAGGTATTTCTAAACAAAAGTAACAGCATAAGCAAATCAAGGAAGCACAAAACTGCATGCCATGTTTACTAGTCTACAAATTCCATGAGTACAGGGGCCATGTATGATTTGCTAACTAGTAGCTCACCCAGTATCCAGCACATAGCAGGTTCTTAATAAATGTTTGTTAAAATAAATTAATGGCCAAAATATCAAAGAGCTGGCTCGTTAGATGCAGGGAAAAATGAACTTCATTTTACAGACACTGGGCAGTCTTCAGCTTGGGCAAGAAATTGAATGAATGGGGACAGTATTTTTATAAATTAAAATAGCAGGTTCAGAAAGAAAAGGTGCAATAGGTATTATTAGTTTCAATCATGTATTGGATTTAGGAATATAATGGTCATCTACATATATTTAAAAATTAGATGGAAATTTAAGCCTCTAGCATGAGAAAGATGTCAGGGCTAGAGATTTATATTTGAGATTCACTCCCATGCACATGTCGTACTTGGAACCACTGGAATGAATGACACATATTGAAAAAACTAAAGTAGAATCTTACAGAACATAAGAAAAGTGTCTTTAATATTTGCATAGCTTACTTCCATGTACATATTTTATAGTTGCCTCTTTCCTGACCACAGTTTCCAAATCTATCACCTTGAGATTGTATTTCTTCATAGCAAGCAAATGGAGCATTTTTTGAACCTGTCAAAGTTAAACATATATTTGGATTAAAATGCCCTTTCTTTTCCACCTTATTCCATTTCCTCATATATTATGTCTCCTTTTCCTTTATTACTGTATAATTTTAAAGTTTTCCTAGTATTGTTGTATAAAAAGAGAAAGAATTCAAGTGAAAGGCAATCCTCATGGCTATTCCTCCTTTTGCTTCATTTTCTGTTATTTTCATCACGAAAGATATTATGAGGGGAGAAAAGTTACAGAAGTGTAAATCATGAGAGGGCTCTATGAAAGATAACATAAGAAAACTATACTTGTTCACTTAGATTCTAAATAGGAACTCATAAAAAGCCAGGCCTGTAACAAAATCTCATTGAAGAAACCTCATTGTATCCTCAGGCAGTCTAAAATAAAGAGACCATAATTGTCAACCTATATATTAACCTATTTTTTCTTCATTACTATATTAGTTGTTTTGTTGTTGTTGTTGTTGTTGTTGTTTTATCACTTTGTAAAAGACTACCAAAATCTTGGCAGCTTACAAAGACATCCATTTATAATGTCACTAAGTCAGAAGTCCAGTAAAACACAAGTAATTTCTCTGCTCAGGGTTTCACTAGGCTAAAATAAAGGCTGGAGCTGCAGTCTCATCTGATGCTGGAGTCCTCTTAAAAGCTCACTGATTGTTGGTGTAATTCAGGTTTGTTTGTTTTTGTCAGTCATAGGTCTATTTTCTTACTATCTGCCAGGGGTTAATCTTGGTTCCTAGAAACTCCCCCTCAGATCCTAGTCACATGGCCCTCTCACAATGTGGCAGCTTAGTTTTTCTAAGCCAGTAAAGAAATCTTTCTGACATCCCCCAGCTTTTAAGGAATCACATGATTAGGTCAGGCCCACTCAGAATGATCCTGATTAATTCAAAGTTGATTGATTATAGATCTTAATTACATCTTCAAAATTCCTTCTTTACTATATAATCTAAATAGGAATGATATTCCATCATATATTCACTGGTTCTTCCCCAATTCAAAAGGGATTATCCAAAGCATGTACACCAAGAGAGTCTTGGGGGCCATCTTAGAACTCTGCCTAGCGCAGCTACCTTCTCCAAAATGAACCTTGCTAAGCCTAACTGCTTCATCTATAAAAGTAGATGATAAAATCTATCTCAATGGATTGTTATGAGAATTAAGATGATGTTTAGTCACTTTTGATTCCCATTTATTTCTCCTCTATATTCTTTTAAGATCAAGAGAATTTCTCCTGCTTACCTGCCCCCCTTCCATGATGTACATTTTTTCCCTATTCTTTTTAATTCTTTATCTTTTCCTAATTCTAAATCTTCCCACCATTTTTAAACACTGGACCTTCAAAGGTGACTGTATAGATACCATGAGGGCAGGCAATGTTATTTCTGAGTATTCACAATGTTTAATCATTTCAGTTGTGAATATAAGCCACCCAATTAAAAACGCAAAGTAGGGCTTGTTAGATACTATGGCAATATCCAGGAAAATTCAGAAATTGGATAATTCAGTCCAGTTTGGAAATATAATATAAAAGAATATGTTAGGCACAGAGCAGTCAGATGAATTCTATTGAAAGTGATGTTCTTCATCCAGTCAAATTTTTATTAGTCCATCTACTGCATCTAAAGGTACCAAGGAGTCCTATTATTAACTTTTCTCTTGAATACTCTCTGTCTCATTAGTTTAGGGACTTTCATATCAATCTGGGTTTTCCAGTGTGAGATGAAAACACTAAAAAGGCAATGCTTTCAAATGTGGTCACATGTCAAATATTCTTTTAAATCCAGCATACTGACCAAGTCTACTAAGTAAGAGAATTTGCCCTTCCGTAGTCCAAATAGTGTATCTAGATTCCCTGTACCCTACTACCAAATGCTATGAGGCACAATAAAATAGCGGGCATGACCTAATATCTGACTCACCTCATCTCATGACTAATAAGCATTTACAATTTAACATATCCTAAAATCAAATTCTATTTTGCCCTGAGACTTCCTTATTTTAGTTTATGGCACCATTTAGTCAACCAGATGTTCAGGTTAAAATTTAGGAATCATCCTTGATTTCTATTTCCCCCCTCACTATCTGCACCTCTACTACCTAAGTCTTATTGACACTATGTCTTAAATACAGACTGAGCATGATCACTTCTCATCTTCTCCACAGCCACCATTCTAGCCTTTCATCAGTTCTCTCCTAATATGCTACAATAGCCTTCTAATCGACTCCCCACTTCTACTTTTCACTTCCCATGATACATTCTCCATACCATAAATCAGAGTGATCCTTTTTGAAATTAAAAATCATATATATCAGCCTTGTACTTAAATGTCTCTAATAGCTTCCCATTACATTTTTTTTTAGCATGGTCTTTACTCAGTCTGGTTTACTATACTTCAGCCACAGTGTCCTTCTTTTTATCCTTAAACTCACTAAATTTAATCCCAACTCAGTACCATAACATTTGCTGCAATTCTCTGCCTGAAATGCTCTTTCACAAGGTCATCTCTTGACTAGCTCCTTCTGAGTATTCAAGTTTCTGATCTAATTTCACTTTCATTTGGAAACTGTCTCTGAAGACCCTATATAAAGCAGCCTCATCCTCATTATGACTTTTTGTCCTATTATCATGCATTGTTGTTGCTACTGTTGTTGTTTATGTTTTTTATCATATCATTAACACTAATGAAAATAATTATATTTATTTATTATGTTTTATTATTGTCTGAACCCTTATAACACCACTAATGGAAATAATTACATTTATTTATTTATTTGTTAAATTTATTGGAATGACATTGGTTAATAAAATTATATAGGTTTCAAGTGTACAATTCAATAATACGTCATCTGTATATTGCATTGTATGGTCACTGACCAAAGTCAGATCTTCCAATACTACATGTATGAATCCCTTTACCCTTATCTACCTCCTCCCCTCTCTCCTTTCTCTCTGGTAACCACTAAACTGTTGTCTGTGTCTATGAGTTTTTATTTATTGGTCTTGTTTGTTTGTTGCTTTTAGTTTAAAAATAAAACATTTATTTACTTACTAACTTTTTTATTGTTTATTATCAGAACTCTTCATTGGCATATAACCTCTATAAGAATAGGAATCATTTTTTTTGTATGTTCACCACTGGTTTTCCAGTGCTAGAAGAGTGCCTTACCCAATTAAGGTGCTAAATAAATATTTATTGAATGAATGAAAAAACAACAACTTGAATAACCACATCTCATGATCTAATTTTTTTTATGAAGTTTGACATTCAAAGTCACGTCTCACAACATGAATTATACCTGTTCTATTTGAGGCAACAGAGAATTTTAGAGATTAATATTTGAAATGAACCCCCTTAGTGATCTCTTCCAAATTATGTTTCCAATGTTACCTCACTAATTTCATTGAAGTTTATGTTTTGTGTCCTCCTAAATATTCTTTATTGAAGGAGGCAGTTATAATCCTACATTTTTCAAAGAATTTGCAGATAGAACCACTTTAAATTTTCCACAAATGAATTATGAAAGTAGTGATCTTTTCTTCATGGCTTCTAAAACAGCCTTAAAAGTGAAGGAATTAAGAAGTACGAATAGGTAGTTACAAAATAGTCATGGGGATATAAAGTAAAGCACAGGGAATATAGTCAATAATATGGTAATAACTACGTATAGTGCCAGGTTAGTACTACTCAGGGGGATCACTTTGTAAATTATATAAATGTCTAACCACTATTCTGTAATATAATATTTAATGTTAACTGTTTTTGAAAGATTAAAAAGGGGGGAAGTGAAGAATAAGAGGTTCAAATTTCTAGGTATAAAACGAGTCATGGGAATGTAATGTACAGTATAGTCGATAGCATTGTATGGTGCCAGATGGCTGCTGGACTTATCACGGTGATTACTTTTTTAGATATATAAATGTTGAAAAACTATGGTGTACCCCTGAAACTAATATAATATTGCATGTTAGCTATATTTTAATTAAAATCTGTTAAAAAGAGATTATTTCAGATAAATAAGCATAAATTTACTTATAGAATCTGAAGATCCTTGAGCTATATAATTCTTTTCCATCTCCAATAAACTACAGATTACTCCTGTAACTAGCTAAAGTGATGGAGAAATAATCATTTTCAAACAAGTCCAAAAAAATCTATCAAGAATTATGAGAATAAGAAGAGACAGACTAAATGAAATATCACTAATTACATTGACCTTGGAGGAAAAAATATAGGTAAAGTTTATCTCTTTCTTGTTTTCATTTATGTTTATACTCCAGTTTCATTTTTCTATCTCATTGAGGCCCATCTTTCTCAAAAACACAGCTGCCAAAAACTCTGGAGTTTTATGTATGATAGTTCTAAGTTCTCAGAGAGAAAATAATCTGTTCAACTATCTGAAATTCCCAGAAAAGACTCAGAACCTCCCTGATTCCCTTAGCATGAGCCAGATGCTCACATCAAGAACTACCAACTGTAGCAAGGTTGGAGAATTCTGAATGGACTGGGTCTGGCTAGGTACCCAGTACAATCAAACAAATTAGGGGTATAAGGCCATACTGTACTAATAGGATATTTCCCACAGTAACAATGTGGATATTGGGCAGTGCCTAGAAAGTGGTAAAAAGAAATAAATCTTATCTGACTCCTCTACAGATAAAGATAAATCTAGAAATTTATTGTAAAATCTTGCCTCTTCTCACCAATGAAATAGCTTATGATGCTCTGACCCATACTGATCTCTGCCTTCTCTATATAAACTGTGATATTCCAGGCAAACATGAGTACTACAAAGAGTATCCTGGTACCATAACCTCAACTTTGACTAATGCTGAGTTAAAAAGAAAGAAAAGATAGCACCTAAACTTACAACTGTTCTTTAATATCTATTCTTTCTTCCACTTAGTAATAGAACCCTCTTATTATTAGCAGGGCACACAGACACCAAGCTTAAGAAAACGTTTCTCAAATTCTCTTGCAACTAGATATGGTTATGTGACTAGGTTCTGAGCAGTGGAATATTAGCAGAAATTATATACAAAACATCAAGTTAATGGCATTAAGTGAAAGCTGGTTACATTTTCATTTCCTCTTTCTTTCATTCTATGGACTGGCAAAAAGAATTTGTTCGGGGAAACTACCTTCTACAAGAAAAACAAGGAATGGTCAAGCGAAAGAAAGACCACAGGTTCTTGAAAAATGTTATAGAGCAAGGCTGCTGAACCACCTTTGACTATTTGCCTACCTCTGGAATATTATATGAGAAAAAGAAAACTTCTCGCTCTTTAACCACTATATTTTTTAGGTGTCTGTGTAACAACTAATATTTTCTGACCAACAAAGAAGATTGTCACTGTGGTAAACCAAAACACTTCAAAATTGGGTGTCCCATACAAAATATATAATACCAGATGCTACAGTTCACTAGTAATAGGGAGATAACATTGAAACACACAGAGCTCCAAACTGTTCAAAGGACCACTGGGGGCTTAGGCAGCCATCTTCACCTACATATCCATACTTTATGTATTGGGAGGTTGGAAAACTTAGTTCAGTGGAATTAGCTGTTAACAAAGGCAATCTTAGACACATTAGAAGTAATCCATTAGAATTCATGAGATCAAACATACTAACTTCATTGAACAACCACTTTGAATACTTATAGTTTCCATTACATAATTCCTGAAACAATCTAATTTAAAAAAAAAAATGGGCAGAGGACCTGAATAGACACTTCTCCCAAGAAGACACACAATGGCCAACAGACATATTAAAAGATGCTCAAATTCACTAGCTATTAGGGAGATGCAAATCAAAATCACAATGAGATACCACCTCATACCTGTTATAATGTCTCTCGTCAATAGGACAAGTAATAACAAGTGCTAGAGAAGTTGTGAGGAAAAGGAATTCTGATACACTGCTGATGGGAATGTAAATTGGCACAGCCACTGTGGAAAAGATATGGAGATTCCTCAAGAGTCTTAGAATAGAATTACCATGTGCCCCAGCAATTCTTCTTCTAAGTATCTCCTCCAGAAATGTGGAAACGTTTATCCACAAAGATATATGCATCCTGACATTTATAACAGTCTTGTTCATAGAAGCCAAGACATGGAAACAACCAAAGCACCCTTTGATAGATGACTGGATAAAAAAGATGTGGTATATACATACAATGGAACATTACTCAACCATAAGAAAAGATAAAATACTTCTATTTGCAATAACATGGATGGATATTGAGATTATCATGCTAAATCAGACAGAAAAAGTTGAGAACTATATGATTTCACTCATTTGTTAGATATAAAACTGAAAGCTACAAATGAAGAAGACAGAGTCTCTTGGACATGGACAATAGTTTACTGGTTACCAGAAGGAAGGTGGGGATGGGGGAGCTACATAGGGGTAAAAGGGGTCAAACATTTGGTTATGGAAGGAAATCTAACTTTGGGTGGTGAACCTGCAATGCAATATATATATGGCATATTGTTGAATTGCACACTTGAAATTTATTTGATTATATTAACCAATGTCCCCTCCATAATTTTAACAAAAAAATGGATGGATCTTGAAAGCATCGTGCTAAGTCAAATATGTCACCCCAATAAAATTTTTAAAAATTTAAAAAGAATAACTAAAAAGTAGTAGTTCATCAAACTAAAAAGCATCTCCACAGTAAAAGCAACAAGAAAAAATGAAAAGGCAACCTACAGAAAGGGAGAAAATATTTGCAAATTATATATCTGTTAAGGACAAACTCCAAATACATTAAAAAATTATAGAACTCAATAGCAAAAAATAATAATAATCTGATTTTTAAAATAGGCAAAGGAATTAAATAGACTTTTTTCAAAGAAGACATATAACTGGCCAACAGGTACATGAAGAGGTGCTAGACATCACTAATATTGGGGAAATGCAAAGCAAAACCACAACGAAGTATCACCTCACATCTGTTAGAATGGCTCTCATCAAAAAAGCCAAGAAATAATAAACCTTGGTGAGACTAAAGGGAATATGGAACACGTGCGCTGTTGGTGGGAATGTAAATCGTTGCAGCAACTACAAATAACAGTATGGAGTTTCCTCAAAAAGTTAAAAATAGTACTACCATATGATCCAGCAATTCCACTGCCAATCCACTTCATAGCTAAAGGAAATGCAAACAGGATCTCAAGACATATCTGCACAGCCATGTTCATTGTAGCATTATTCACAATTGGAAAAATATGGAAACAACCTAAGTATTCATCAAGATATACAATGGAATATTATTCAGTCATAAGAAAGAAGGAAGTCCTGCCATTTGCAACAACATGGATAAAAGCACTTGTGGGCATTATGCTAAGTAAAATAAGTCATAAAGGGAAAGACAAAAACTCTATGATATCACTTATGTAAAGTGGAACTAAAAAAGCCAAACACAGAAACAGAGTAGAGTGGTGGTTACCATGCACTAGAAGGAGGGAAAAAGGGGAATGTTCGTCAAAGGGTACAAACTTTCAGCTATAAGATGAGTAAGTTCTGGGAATCCAATGTATAGCATGATACTTATTATGTACTTGAAATTATATACTTAAAAGCATATTATATACTTGAAAGTTGCTAAGAGAGTAGATCTTGAATGTTCTCACCACAAAAAAAGATATGGTAATTATGTAGCATGATAGAAGTGTTAGTTAAGGTGATGGTGTTAATCACTTTGCAATATATGAGTATTGAATCAACACACTGCACACCTTGAGCATACACAATGTTATATGTCAATTACACCTCAATAAAGCTTGAATGAGGAAGATCTAAACATGAAACCTGAAACTGAAAAACTAGAAGAAAACAGAGGAAAAACTCTTGGACATTTGTCTGGGCAATAAGTTTTTGGATATGACACAAAAGCACAGGCAGCAAAAGCAAAAATAGACAAACGGGGCTGCATTAAACTAACTTCTCGGCAAAAGAAACAATCAACAAAATGAAAGGAAAACATATAGAATAAGAGAAAATATTTGCCAATAATGTATCTGATAAGAGATTAATCTCCAAAATATATGTTACTCATATAATTTAATAGCAAACATAAATAATAAGATTTTAAAATAGAACCTGAATAGACATAAAAGTGGTCATCAGATATATGAAAAGGTGCTCAACATCAATAACCATCAGGAAAATGCAAATCAAAACTATAACTCACACCTCTTAGGATAGCTATTATCAAAAAGACAAAAGGTAAGTGTTAGCAAGGATGGGGAAAAAAGGAAACCTCTGTACATTGTTGATAGGAATGAAAATGGAATAGCAATTATGGAAAACAGCATATAGGCTCCTCTAAAATTAAAAATGACCTACCTTATGATCCAGCAATTCTGGATATATCAAATAGCTTGTTGTGGCAAATATACATGTATTATCAAAACATCAAGCCATATACCTTAAATATATACATTTTTATTTGTCAATTATACATTAATAAAGTTTGAAAAATAAAAATATAAATGTTAAACAGAATAAAGAATTTAAATTTATACATGTACTTACATATAATTTATATAAATATAAAGAATGTAAATTATATATATATAATAGCCCATCATCTTGGTAATGTTAATAAAAATACTGAAGACTATTTAGATGTGATAAAACAATATTACCTTTTCCAAATATGGATTCACAACGTGCATCAAGATCATGGCATTCTCCATCATAACAAATAAAATCTCTTTTACATACACGTCCATTGTGTATAGTTATATCAGGATCACAGGCTCCTGAGCTTCCATTGCAAAATTCAGGAAGATCACAATCAGGATGCACAATGGGCCTACATTCTGAACCTGCACTTAGAAACTAGTAGAAATTAAAATATAAAAAATAAAGCAATATATGTAAGATTGTTGTGTCTACAAATATTTATTTCAAACTGTGTTATTTCCACTTATAGACTGATGATCTATTTATCCGTAAATGTCTATTAGTATCTTCTGTATAAAGTATTATGCTAATCATATGAAAAAAAGAATGTCACTAGTTAAAACAATAGATAAGACATATGTACAAGGAAAAGTATAACACAAATATGATGCGATGAGAACCAAGGTTTTGTTTTGTTTTAGTTCAAGGGAGTAAAATCACTTTTAGCTTGTGATAACTATTCCTTCATGGTGAAAATAGTGTAACCTAGACAGTTTCCAAATTAAATATACTTATTCAAACCAAAGTTTGTAAGTATGGAATATTTGTAATTCTATGACAAATGAGAAACATCAATAACTGAGAATGAATAGAGGTAAATTGAAAGGTTATTAAGGAGGCAGTCTTTGGAGAGGAAGGAACCTAATTGTAATCTTTCTCCTGAACTATCCTATAGTTAATTAACACTTCCACATTTAGAAAATTTAGATAGTCTTAGAATTGACATCTATCTCATACTTCGTAATTGATAATTTCCAGGTGACACTAAAAAGAGCAGAGGTAGAGGAGGGGGAGAAATGGCATAGATGATAGAGGCTCTGTTCATCCCTCTGGCAACCAAATTAAAGTTGTGACAGAAATAAGGAGCAAAGAGCAAGGAAAAGTCACTTGGGATCTATATAAATAAGCCATAGTTCTAGGGAGAAACCTAAGAAATCTCCCTGCAGGAGGTAGGATGGGACAAGGATGTGAGGCTGCCCAGCCAAGCAGCTGAGTGAGACAGAGGCTGCGGCAGAGGCAGCTGGCAGCTGCAGATGCCCCTTAAACGGCTGAGTCCACAAGCAGACTTCCACGGTGACAGACCTGCTTGCTCTGAGCACCAGTGCCATTTCAGCTGCACAGGGACTTACAGAGGAACACTGAGTTGTCAGAGTGAGGGCAGTGGTGAGGCTCTCCTAACCCCTCCCCCTACCCCAGCAGAAGTGCCAGCAGTATCCATTGTTACTCTACTGAACCCTCCCCTTCCCAGTGTGCAGACTCAGCACCGCCATAGCAGAGACTTCATCAACTGGATAAGAGGCAGCTCTGCCCAGAAGGTTTCCTGAAACTCTGTCTCCTCCAACTAGTGGTCCCACCCAAGCCACATCCAGGTGTATCCCCGGCGATTCAGGTGATCCTTGCTGAGACTCACACTGGTGACAGCTGGCCGCAGTTTCTGGTGTGGCCTTTTGAAGCAACTATAAGGACAGTATCTGTGGATTGCTTGCTGAATCTTAACAGATGCCCCCAGAGGGGCACAGTCTTGGGATAAATTTGGCCTGCAGCTGAACCCCTCTCAGGACTGTGCCACTAGACAAAGCCATGTGAATAAGACCAAGAAACTTAGAAGCTTTGCTTAGTACATAGAAACAGACACAGAAAGGCAGTCAAAATGAGAAGACAAAGAAGCAGAAACCATACAAGAGAACAGAACAGAGATCCAGAAATAATGGAGTCAAGCAATTTAACAGATGCAGAGTTCAAAACACAGGTTATAAAGATGCTCAATGAACTTTTAGGAAGTGTAGATAAATTCAGTGAGAACTTCAACAAAAAGATAAAAAACATAAAATGGAAATGAAAATTATAAAAGAGAACCAGTCAGAAATGAAGAACACATTATCTGAGATGAGAAGTATATTAAATGGAATAAACAAAATGAATAAAGAAGAGAATCAAATGACCTATATAGAGAATGGGAAATTCAAGGACACTCAATCAGAATGGCAAGAAAAAAGATGCCAAGACTATAATAATAATTTTAAAAGCCTATGGGACACTATTAAAGGTAAAAATATCTGTGTCATCGGGGTACCCAAAGGAAAAAAAGATGTTGAACAGCTATTTGAGGAAATAATGATGGAAAACTTCCCTAACCTGGTGAAGAAACTAGACATAAAACCCTAGGAAGCTCAGACAATCCCACAAACCAGGAATCCAAAGAGGCCCGCACCAAGACACTTCATAATTAAAATGCCAAAGTTTAAATACAAAGAGAGAATCTTAAAAGCAGTAAGAGAAAAGCAGTTAGTTGCCTACAAGGGAGCACCCATAAGACTGGCAGCTGATTTCTCAAAAGAAACTATGCAGGACAGAAGGGTTTGGCACAAGATATTCGATGCCATGAAAACTCACGATCTACAACCAAGAATACTTGATCCGGCAAAGCTATCCTTTAGAGTTGACGGACAGATAAAGAGCTTCCCAGACAAAAACAAGCTAAAGGAATTTATCAACACCAAGCCAGTATTACAGGAAATGTTGGAGGGACTTCTTTGAGAAGAAAAAACATGTATCAAAAACAGGAATAAAGAATGGTAACAGCTACATTCCTATCAACAAGTACCTCAAATGGAAAAACTTAAGCGCTCCAACCAAAAGACAGCATGGCTGAATAGATAAGAAAACAAGACCCCTACATATGCTACCTATAAGAGACTCACTTCAGATTAAAAGATATACACACACTGAAAGGAAGGGGATGGAAAAAGATATTGCCTTGATGGACCTAGAGGGTATTGTGTTGAATGAAATGGGTTGGATATAGGAAGACAAATATTGCATGTGGAATCTAAAGAACAAAATCAATGACAACAACAATAACAACAAAAGCAGAAATAAAGTCATAGATACAGAGAATATTTAGAAGGATACTAGATGGGAGGTGGTTAGGGAGGACGAAAAAAAGGCAAAGGGATTAAGCTAAAGGAATTTATCAGCACCAAGCCAGTATTATAGGAAATGTTGGAGGGACTTCTTTAAGAAGAAAAAACATGTATCAAAAACAGGAATAAAGAATGGTAACAGCTACATTCCTATCAACAAGTACCTCAAATGGAAAAACCAAAGTGCTCCAACCAAAAGATAGAGTGGCTGAATGGATAAGAAAACAAGCTCCCTACATATGCTACCTATGATTAAAAGACACACACAGACTAAAAGGAAGGAGATAGAAAAATATATTGTCTTGATGGACCTAGAGGGTATTGTGTTGAATGAAATCGGTTGGATAGAGAAAGACAAATATCACTTGATTTCATGTACATGTGGAATCTAAAGAACAAAATCAACAATGAGAACAACACAAGTGGAAATAAACGCATAGATACAGAGAATATTTTGAGGGATACTAGATGGGAGGGGGGTTGGAGGGAAAGAGAGCAAAGGGATTAAGAGGTGCAGGTGGATGGTTGCAGAACAGACATGGGGATATAGAGATAGCATGGAGAAGATGGTTAATAATGTTGGAATGAATATGTGGGGGAAGGAAAGGTGCTAGATTTGGTGGGGTGATCGCTTTGCAAGTTGTGTAGATTCCTGATCAATATGCTGTACAGTTGAGGCTAGTGTGTTGTATGCCAATTATAACTGGAAAAAAAAAAAAAACAACAACTTCATTTGATTGTACGATGTAAATGCAGGCAACTAGTTGTCTATTATATTTCAATAAATACAGAAAAAAAACTTGATACATTTTTGCTATCATTGTGGACTATTTCATTAACTTTTTGCTATTCTAATAGTACTTTGTTAAACATTTTTTAAATTTTATGTATATTATGCCTCAGAACTGAATAAAATATTGAAGTTTTTCATTAAAAAAAAAGATCAGAGGTAGAATGTAATCATGTGGTAAGATTCTAGAGAAAAGTAACATAAAACTGTGTTAGTGAAGGACAGTCAAGAACATAAAACCCACGGTAGGCATTTCAATAGAAGGATTCTCATATAACAAATTTGTTACAAATATATTGAAAGAGCTGAAAAGGAAAAGGGGACAGGAGTTAACATCTTTACCACTTAGCTAAAATGTAAACTTTAAGACAAATAATTTTTAAATAATAACTTAGTTTAAATTTTGTGCTAACATGAAGCATTTTGAGTGTTACTTCTAGTGAGTTTCTACATTTCTACTTTTATGGGAAACTGCTGTGTCTTTCAATTACATACATATAGATACCTATCACAACCAGTAACATTTTTATTTACAAAAATGTAAATACTGAATAAGGTGAATAGAAAAAATCCTTTTTCATAGAGATTTTCTGTATGAAGAATTATGTAATAGCTCTCAATCAAGGTCTTAAAACAACAGAATTACTTTAAGGCAAATAATGGCATTAGAAAGAGGTCTCAATATCTAGCTAAAGTTTGCAAAAGCAGACACATGATTGTGAATTTATTATCTTTTACTTGACTTTTAATCATTATGTAATACTTAAATTTATAATACCTTGTTCTTAATAAGGGTTTCAATTTCCTGTTTCTGCCTGTTAGTCATCTTATTCATAGTTTTGTATTTTTTTTTTTGTCCTTTTGTTTAACGTAGAATGACTCCCTTCAGTTTTTCCTGCATTGCAGGCCACATGGTGGAAAATTCCCTCAGCTTCTGTATGTCTGTAAAGGTCTTTATCTCTCCTTAATATCTAAAGGAGAACTTTGTTGGATATATTATTCTTGGCCGGTAATTTTTTAATGGTTTAACTATTTGATTCTACTCCCTCCTAGCTTGTAAAGTTTGTGCTGAAAAATCCAATAATAATCTAACGTGCTTTCCATAATAGGTTACGATTTTCTTTTCCCTGGCTTCCTTGAGATTTGTCATTAATTTTTGACAGTTTTTAATATAATGTGTCTTGGAGAAGGCCTTTTTGGACTGAGATAATTAGGTGTTCTGTTTGTTAAGATTCAAAAGTCCAGTTCTTTCCATAGGTTTGGGAAATTCTCATCATTTGTTCGAATAGGCTCTCTGTTCCCTTCCTCTCCACTCCTTCCGATATACCCATGATTCTTATACTGCTTTTTTCTGATAGTATCAGATAGTTCTCGGAGAGTTCTTTTTTTTTTTTTTCACTCTGAAGTCTCTCTCTTCTTCCAAATGCATCAGTTCCAGATTTCTGCCTTCAATATCACTAATCTTTCCTCTATCTGGTCAGCTCTATTTCCTAAGCTTATTATTTCATTCTTAGTCTCTTTTATTTATTTGAAGGTCATTTATTTGACTTGCAGCTATAGGTCTAAGTGTTCCAAAGAAACCCAAACATGAGTCATTTTATACTTGGAAGATATTAATACACTTAAATCTTACTTTACAATCCTTGCAGCATAATCCTCTATCACATTGTGATCCTTGATTCAGCACACAAGTTTTAGGATTACAACAGCTATCAGGTCCACATTGCTATGAATAAATGAAATGCAAATAAAAATATATTATAAGATAATATAAACTTTGGTAGGAGCTATATTTAATGGGCTTATTTTTTGCGTTTTGGGAAAAAAATATGAATGCTGTCAACAATTACAGGTTTTTAAATCTCTAAACAATTAAAATTCTAAGTTACTTCACATCAAAACAGAGGAACTGAAACTCCACTAATTCTTAATCAACTAGAAAACTAGGCAAACTATCTGGGAAAATATTTTTCAGAAATTAGATAACAATAAAAGAAAGTAGAATGGTGGTTCCAGTGTCAGAAGGGTGGAAGAAAAGGGAAGATACCAACCAAAGGGTACAAACTTTCATTTGTAAGATGAATTAGTTCTCAGGATCTAATGTACAGTATGACGACCACAGTTAACAAAAATGGATTGTATACTTGAAATCTGGTAAGAGGACAGATGAAGTATTCTCACCACACACGCACACAAAAACTGGTAACTGTGTGAGGTGATGGACATATTAATTAGTTTGACTGTGATAATCATTTCACAATGTATACATATATCAAAACACCACACCATATAGCTTATAATTTTTGTCAATCATACTTCAGTAAAGCTAGGGGGAAAAGGTGTGTAGGGTTTAGGCTCACTGCAATTAAGGGGAACAGTCCCCAAAACAACCCTCATTTCTTACACCAATCACAAGCTCAGTGGATTCCCAAAACTCCCCTCAGGTCTGATAATTTACTGGAAGAACTCACAGATCTCACAGAAAGATGGTATATTCACAATCATGATTTATCCTATGGAAAGGATACAATTAAAATCAGCCAAGAGAAAAAGTGCCTAGGACAGAATCCAGGAGAAGTACTAAACATGGAGCTCTTATTATCTTCATCCCATGGAATCAAAGACACACTACTCTCCCAGCATTGATGTGTGATACTTCTTAACTCATTCTGTGAGGCCAGTATTACCCTAATACCAAATCCAGGCAAAGATATTACAGGAAAAAAAAATTACAGACCAATATCTCTCATAAACATGGATACAAAAAATTAGAAAATCAAATACAACAATGTATAAAAAGAATTATACACCACAACCAAGTGAAATTTATCACAATTATGCAAGGCTGTTTTATCAATCATCAATATATTAATATAATCCATCATACTGACTGTCTGAAGAAGAAAAATCATACAACCGTAACAACTGTAGAAAAAGCATCTGAAAAAAATCCAACACTCACTTATTATACAAAATGTTAGCAAAGCAGGAATAAAGGAAACGTCTTCAATCTGATAATGAACATCTAGAAAAAGTCTACAGCTAACATACTTATGGTGAGATAAGCTTTCCCTCTTATACCAGGAAAAAGGCAAAGATATCCCCTCTTACCATTTCTGTCAAAATCTTACTATAAGTCCTAGCTAGTGCAGTAAGAAAATAAAACTTAAAAATATACATGTCAGAAAGAAAGAAAATTTCAAGTAATAAACCAAACAACACAACAACAAAAATCTCCTGTGACTAATATGTGAATATATCGAGGTTGCTGGATATAAAGTTAATGCATAAAAGTCAATTGTTTTCCTGTATACTAACAATAAAAAAATGGGAATTTGTAATAAAAACACAATCTCATTTACATTAGCACCAAAACAATGAAGTACTTAAGAATAGTTCTAACAAAATTGTATAAGATCTATTTGAAAAAAAATACAAAACTCTGATGAAAGAAATCAAAGAAAGTATAAGTAAATGGAGAGATATACCATGTTCATGGATGGAAAAACAATATTATTAAGTTACCAGTTCTTTCCAATTTGATCTAGAAATTCAATGTAATTCCAATAAAAATTCTGGTTAGTGGACAAACTGATTCTAAAGTTTATATGAAGGAGCAAAAGACCCAGAGAGGTTAATATAGTAAATAAAAAGAAAAAGGAGAAAGAGGAAGAGGAAAGTTGAAGGACTGACAATACTTAACTTCAAAACTTACTATAAACTGAAATAATGGCAATGTGGTATTCACAAAGTAATAGAAAATGAGGTAACTGAAACAAAATAGAGACCCAGAAATAGACCTACACAGAGACAATAAAATCTTTGACAATGGAGCAAATGCAGTTCAGTGGAGAATGAACAGTCTTTTCAACAAATGATGCTGGACAACTGGACATTCACATGGAAAATAATGACACTAAACACTGACCCTACACCTTTTAAACACACCATATCTCAGAATGGATCACAAACCTAAATGTAAAATAAAAAACTATAAAGCTTCCAGAAGATTCGATTTAAGAGGGAAGATCTCATGTTAAGTGCACTTCCACAACAAATTAAATACATACATGTCTACATACATACATACATACATACATACACACACAAACAAACAGGAGCAATGACAGTCTTAAATTAATTATTTCAGAAAGTAGGAAGAGAGTACTTTCCAACTCATTTGAGTTCAAAATTACTCTGATGCCAAAACAATATGAAATATTACAAAAAAAACGACAGCCCACAATGTCCCTGTGAAAATAAGTGCCATAATTCTGACGAAATATTGATAAATTAAATCTAGCCAACTAGATAGATAGACATGCAAGTAAGGCTAATCATAGTAATGCATGTTTGGGTTAGCATTCAAAACCAATCAATTAAATACACCATATTAATAGGGAAAAGGTGGTAAATTCATAAGATCAGCTCAACAGACACAGAAATAAGACATCTGACAAAATTCAACACTAATTCTTGATTCAAAACTCTCAGCTAACTAGAAAAAGAAGGGAATAGCCTCAACACAATAAAGGGCATCTGTTTAAATAAAAAAAGCTTATATCTAAAATTATATTTAATGGTAAAAGTCAGAAAGCTTTCCTCCTAAAAATAAGAATAAAGCAAAGAAGACCACTCTCAGCAGTTCTAATCAACACTAGACCCAAGGTGGATTCACAAAAGTCAATTGTATTTTTTATACTAGCAATGGACAATTGTTAAACAAAATATTAAAACAATACTATCAAAACCAGTAAACTATAGAAGAACTAAATAAACTAAAGAAGACCTAAATAAGTGTAGAGGTACACCATGTACATAGATTGGCAGACTCAATATTGTTAAGAAAGTAATTCCCCCAAATTTGATGTATGGATCCAACACAATTCTAATTGAAGTCCCAAAATTGCATGCTGATTTTCTAATTTATATAGAAATACAAAGATCCTAGAATAGTAAAACTATCTTAAAGAACATGCACAAAGTTGAATAATTTACTTACACTATCTGTTTTCAAGATTTACTGTAAAAATATATTAATTAAGACCATGTACAATTGGCATAGGACAGACATATAAACAGAAAAGAATCCAAGGATAGATACACACATGGTAATTTATTTTCATAAGGATGTTAAGGTAAAACAATGGTGAAAAGATAATTACGTTAACAAATACTGCCAGAAAAAATTGATATTCATATTGAGGATAACGAATGTTGACCCAAATCTCTCAAAAATACAAAAACAAAAACAAGCTCAAATGCATCACAGAGTAAACTTAAAATTTTTAATTGTATAACTTCTAGTAGAAAACAGGAGGAAATATTCATAACCTTGAGTAAGCAAAGAGTAACTACGACAGAAAAAGCGTGACCATAGAAGAAAAAAAATGATAAATCAGACTTTATAAAAAAAACGCCTGCTATTAAAAGAATTTGTTAAAAAACTAAAAAGGTAATCCATACAAATATTTGTAATACACATGTCTGGTATTCAGCCTTTATAAAGACCACTTACAAGTCAATAATCAAAATAATAATAATAATAATAACCTAATTTTAAAAACTAGCAAAAGATGTGAACAGATTATTCAAACGACAAATGGCTAATAAGGACATGAGAACATGCTCAACGTCATTAGGGTCATCAAGGAAATAAAAATCAAAATCATTGGAATGGCTAAAATTAAAAGCTGAAATATCAAATTCTGGTGAAGATGTGGAGAAAATAAAAATTTCATACATTGCTGATAAGAGTGTAAAATGATACAACCACTTTGGAAAATAGTTTGGAAATTTCTTATAATAATATACTTATCATATAAGCCAGCAATTTTACTTTCAGGAATTCAGAATAATGGCCCAATACTGTTAACAACTCAAATATCCATTATCAGGTAGATGGAAAAACAGATTTTGGTATATCCAAACAATGAATTATTACAAAAAATAAAAAAGAAAAAACTATTATGACATAAAACAATGTGGATGAATCTCGAAAACACTGTATTGAAATGAAGAAGCCAGACACAAAGAATATGTTCTGTATCATTCCTTTCATTTGACTTTCTATATCTGGCAAGACTGATATAATCATCAGCTGCCTGGAGATGAGAAGTCGAAACAATTGCAGAGGGAGTATGAGAGGGGGTAAACTTTGGGGGATAATGAAAAGAATCTGTATCTTAATTGCACCAATGCTTATATATGTTTGTTAAAACTCATCAATCTGTATATGTAAAATGAGTACACTTTATTGTATGCAGATTATATCCAATAAAATTGATCTTAAAATAAATGAAGAAGAGTAAAAAGGGAAGATTTGTTCTACTGAATGGTAAAACATAATACAAAGAAATGCATAGTAATTTTAAAAATGTAATACAGGTAAAGTACATTTGAACCCACAAATGCATCAAACCCTAATTTCATTTTCATCTATCTTGTAATCATGGAAATTTGTAGCATCTGCTGTATTTCTGCAAATACTGAATTGTCTAGAAGCATCATATCCTGGACTTTTTACAATCCTTATACTTTCAGGAGTTTTTTACCCAGTGTTCAAACTATAATATTAACACAGTCTTCCTTCACAACACTACTGAATCCATTGTGAAGTAAGACCCTAAAGAATAATTGATGATCCACTGTCATAGTAATCTTCAATAAGACATTTATTAAATATCCAAAGGTTAAGCACAGATTTGGAAAGATCTTATATATTCAGTCTGCAATCCAAAATCTCATTCTAATCTCCCATTTTCTCATCAGCAATAATTTTTTTAAGTACATTTTATATTTATTCAAAACTCTCCAACCTATAAAACCTAGGGAATATATTCTTGCATTATTTCAACCTTGATTTCACTTACTGCCAATATTCTATGTGGTACTCAGTCATATTTTTTTTTGAGATATATAACTTTTATGACAAAGAAATTAACTAAAACAATAAATTTATTAATCATTTTTCCTAATTATCAGACTTACTTCCTCAGTACCACAGTCACAGATTTCACCGCTCTCCACTTTGCCATTGCCACAGATTGCTGCTGGAGCCCTTTGCATTTGTGGCTTATTCTGAAGACATTTGGCACCCATATTTGAAATGAATTTTTCAAAGTCACTCAAACTGCAATTACTAAAAGTCTTCACACCACTGGATTGCCTAAAGATGAATCCATATAATGTCATTGGCAGTATACTTTTGTATGATATAAATTAATTTCAAAATGTTAAATTTAATAGGAAATAATAAACGTTCATAACGAGTGCTTAGAGGCCATAATCATTATTGAGAAAGTCTTTGATTTCATTCACTGAAATACATATCCTTATTAAAACAAACTTAAGTACAACTCAATAGTAAAAACAAACAACTGATTGAAAAACGGGTAGAGGGCTTGAATAGATATTTCTCCAAAGAAGATATATAAATAGCCAACAGATATATGAAAAGATACTAAACATCACTAATTCAGGGAAACGCAAATCAAAACCACAATGAGATATCACCTCACACCTGTTAGAATGGCTATTATTATTTAAAAAAAAAATAAGTGCTTGTGAGGATGTGAAGAAATTGGAACCCTGGTACACTATTGATGAGAATGTAAATTGATACAGCCACTGTGGAAAACATAACTACCACATGATCCAGCAATCTCACTTCTGAATATACATTCAAAATAATTGAAATCAGGATCCCAAAGAGATATCTGCACTCCCATGTTCACTGCAGCCTTATTCACAATAGGCAAAGATATGAAAGCAAACTAAACGTCCATTGACAGGTGAATAAATAAAGAAAATGTGGTACATACATGCAACCAAATATTATTCAGTCTGAAAAAAAAGGAGATCTGCCATATGTAACAACATTGATGAATCTCCAGGATATCATGCTAAGTGAAATAAGCCAGTCACATAAAGACAACTACTGCATGATCTCCCTTATATGAGGTATCTAAAATAGTTAAACTCATAGAAGCAGAGAGTAGAATGGTGATTGCCAGAGGCCAGAAGGGGAACGTGAGGAGTTGTTTAATGGGTATAAAGTTTCAGTTGTGCAAGATGAATAAATTCAAGAGATCTGCTATACAGTTAACAATACTATACTGTATATTTAAAAATTTTAAAGGACTCCCGTTAAGTGTTCCTACCACCAAAAAAAATTAATAATAGATCATTTTATTTTTATATGCATGACAAACTAAATCTACCTTAAAATTTTTTGAGCTTTTGGTGAGATTTGTATACAAATCCTTGCATACAGAGAAAATGGTTATATAAGTAAATGACATCTTTGCCTAGGTAAAATAAAACTGAAATGATGGCATGGAAGAAAAAGCCCTGTATTATTTTATGTAAATTCCCATATGTAACAACTCTTCAAACTTCTACTTCCTCTACCCTTTTCCTGACCATTATAAAGTATCAAGCTCTTTGAAAGTGTGAATATCTTCTATTTCAATGTTTTTTCAGTTTTGATTCATAGGTTTGTAGTACATATACATGATAGATAATTCATTAAACTGTAAATGCTTGAGGCAGGAATTTTGTCTTCTTTATTGTTGGTGTCCTTTATTGATTCTTCATAATAACAACAAACTTTTATTAAACAGACTATACTGTGCTTAGTCCTGAATTTTCTCAAAAATCTCAGAGAAACTGTATAATAACCAAAATTTTACATAATTATGTCCATATACAACTATAAAAATAACTTCAGAGAATAATTCCATAGATGCCACTCTCATATGTAGTAAAAAGGCAAGGAGGAAACAGACATTCCTTGAGCACCTATTATTAGCCAGATATTTTATACAGTTGATCATTTAATCCTCCCCACAAACCAGGGAGGTTGGTATTTTCATCAAGATTTTATAGAAATTGAACCAGCATTCAAAGAAGCTAAAAACCTCACCAAACTCAGTTTGTAAATTAACAGGATCAGTATTCACACAGTTATTTAAGATTTCAAATTCAGGTACTTTTTACCCAAATATTCACCTTTGAACATCACATAATTCAATAAAATATTTACTATTAAATAGTAATAGATATTTTATTCTAAACCATGTAATTTGGTGATCTTATCACCAAAATTTAAAGGTGAAGAAAATTTTTAATAAAAAAATGATATGATATTTTGGCTCTGGGAACTATAGTCAATTATATATAACATGTTACAATACAATACAATACAATACAATACAATACAATACAATACAACAATACAATACAATACAATACAATACAATACAATACAATACAATACAATATGTGTATGTATATATATATATATATATATAATTATATATATATATATATAATTTCTAATTATTCACCTTTTTGTGGCCCATAATGACAGTCCTTAACTTAAGAATATATCTTTCCAAAGTTTATTTGTAATCAGTTATCTGGAGTTTTTCTCATTTATTTGGTTGAGATTTTTCACTCTAAATTCTAATGTTAGCTCTGTTCCCAAATTATTTTATAAAAGTTTATTGAAACTGTCATATAACTAGCCTAAATTCTGAAGTCACAAAACAGAGAAATTAAGTAATTGAGAGAAATTATAAGAAAGAAAGTAGTGCTCTCTACCATTTTTCTGAAGTTGGGGTTAGCACTTGAAAGAATTTTGAGAAAAGTTTATCTTTCACACTATCTCATTTCCTTTTCAAGATCTTTCTCTCTTTTACACTTTTCCCCCAAAATTCCATGTTCTCACTGTTCTTGTGTATTCTAACAGCACCATTTTAATACTTTCCTAGGTCTTCCCTACTCCTCAAAAAATAAGAGATAAGAGAACAATGGTAGATAATTTACATATACCTTGATAACTTGCATCATCACAACTGAGTGATGTAGCTATCACAGTCCTTAGTTTTCAGATGAAAAAAACTAAGTGTTAGAAAAATTAGCAAACAAACAATTCCAAAGCCCATGTGCCCTCAATGTATATCATACTCCAAAATGGTATCTCCCTCTTCCTCAATCAAATTTCTATAGCTTAATAAAACTGATCTACACAAGGAATTAAGAGAAAGCAATATGAATAAAATAATTTAATTTCTTTGAATAATTAATAACTCCATGCTCCTTCTAAATGTTTTTTCCTATGTGTAAAATGATGCAACCAGATAGAAAAGCAAACCTTGACCGTGGTTCCTACATTCATAGCTATTGTCATTTTCTATGTCTCTTTCCTCCTTTCACTTCTGTACTCATTTGTGTGAGCAGATTGTATTGAAAGTGAGGATTTAAAACATGAGCAACTCATTTTAAAAAGTAGATATAAATTAAATCATCAAAATAATACATTAGAAAGATCCCCAAAGTGTAAGAATGAAGTTTGTACAAATTCATACTAATGTTCTCTTGCTACTTGGTTTAAGTTAATTCCAATATGTTAATTGTCTTTTATATGAAGTCAGTATGGAGTAAAAAAATAACAAAACTTTTGAGTTATATTAACTCGTTGACTAATACCAGCTCTGTGACTTATGAGGCTTTTAGGGTAAAGTGATTAAACTCTCTAAGTATCAGTTTTCTCATCTATAAAACAGGAATAATACCCATTCACCTCATAGAGTTGTTGTGAGGATTAAATAATATTAAATAAGCAAAGTGTCTAAATCATTTCTTCAGCTTATATTAAGTGTCCAACAAATCACTGGTGACATTACTGATAACAGCTGAACTTTGGCCATTAACTAGTTGTATATTAAATGTAGAGTCATTTAGGCTTGTACTCCAGAGACTTTAAAAAAACACATGAAATGGAAATAATAATATTTGCCTTACTTACTCACATGCCTTCTTTGAAAATTACATAAAACAATCTATGAGATGTACTGTAGAAATGCAAAAGATATATATATATTAGATTTTCTAAAAATAACACTTGCCTAATGCATACCGCAAGAGTTTTGAAAGAAACTGGAAAACATGTATGAAAGCATTTTAAATATTATAAAGCACCATACAAACCTAAAGATTTATTAAACCAGATTCTAAAGCCAGAATGCCTAGCTTCAAAATTCAGGTCTGTCACAAACTGGTTATCTGACCAATTTTTCATCTGTAAAAATAGGTATAATATGACCTGCCCTAAAGAGATGTTGTGAGAATCAAATGAGTAAATATAGGTAGTGTTTGGAATAATTTCTAACACGTGGTAGGTACAATGTAAATATTTATTATTCTTATCATTAATACTAACTAGACTCAGTGACACAGAAAACATTTTGTCATAGCATACTTGAGAATATGCTGGCCAAATGGACAACAGGCCCAGAACAGTAATTATCATTTTGTTTATAATTCTATATATATTATGTATTTGATTTAATAAACATGTTATTATAAAAATTAGCTTATATGTTTAATAAATTATATTCTATGTATAAAATGTTTTTATATATGTAATCCACTTAGAACTAATTTGTAATATGTGTGCATATACAAATATACATGTTTGAATTTGAACTATTTTTAGAATATAAGAGTTAACCCTTAGGTGGTGCTTAGAATTATGAAAAAAGCATGTTTTCTAAAATTAATGCCTTATTTTCACATTTGACTTTTGACTGTTCTTCAATTATGAATAGGTATAGGCCCTCTCACAAAATAAAAAAAAAGAAACTGTAGAACACTAATGACACCGCTCTAGTCCTTGTCTGATATGCCATTTGGGAAACATTGGCAAAATTAGAAATAACTGTAACTAATCCATCATATACTTATGGATTTTACAGTTTAGAAAACACTTTCCTGTTTTATTTTCTTATTTTATCCTTACATTGCTCTGTGAAATAAGAGAATAGGCATAATCATTCTCATTTTAAAGATGAATGAGATAAATCTAAACAAAATCATGTAATGTGTCCAAAGTTACACAAATATCATATATTTGATATTGGCCTCTAACTAGGACTTATTCTTTGGATGGCAGTTTTTCCACAACATTAAACTACTCTAAAAGCAAAAATAAAAATTCTGTCTAAAAATAAAGGCTACTTATTATGGCCTGCTGACATGTTTTTAAAGATCCTTAATAAGTGCTTTCATAAAATACACAGCCTAAAGAGAATTTGGTAATATATCTTGCAGATTGGATTTGTTATCCTTGGCTGTTCTTAATGGTACATCTCCTTCCATATTCCTCTTTTACTGAAAATTTCATGTTTATATTTACAGTACTTGGTCCATTTATAGTTAATTTGAGCTGTAAGGAAATATTATATTTGGCACTTTAAATATTTAAAACAAAATTAAACATAACCAAGAAACAAATCTGATTTTAAAAAAACTTACATTGCTTCTGGATTCATTATACAGATGGCTCCTGAACACTGACATTTCTTTGGGTCATCGTATGATATTCCTAGACTGAGTCCCAGCATCTGGGTGATGATTACTGAAAACGCCTCCAAAGTTATCTCCTTGGGATACTACATTAGCAACAAAGAAAACAAAAACAAAAAACAATTCATTGAAGGGTGGTAGAAAAATATTTTTCTAATTCCGAACATTTTTATTGTTTTATCAAATACTTAAGAATAGGGTAATACAGCTCCTTGGACAGGGGAGAAGCTGAAGCTCTTTTTATGAAATCTTATTGAGATATAAGCATATTGACTCTACACCAAGTTTTGCCACGATTTAACAGCTGAATGACTAATATAATAAGTAGTTACCATAACTAAATAAAAGGGCTGTTTTTACATGAGAGTTTTGGCTATTATATGGACCATGACCTTCAATTTACCTTCAATTTACCTTTATTTTCTAATTTCTTACAACAGCTCTTATATACACTTAGAATAGTCCACATGATATTCCGCCTCGCACCTCACAAAGTGCCCACATAACCAAATTACTGAGTTTAAGTGTGATATTTGCTTTCTGCTAGTACTCTCAATGACATAGTAACTGGTATCAGGAGAAAGCACAGTCCTGGACTGCTCATGTATTTAACAAGTGTGCCGATAAGTTCTTAGCCAAGGAGAATGAAACACTTAGAGTTGTCCGTCTTTTTTATGTTATCATTTCTAGTCAGGGGTATAAGGTAGTATATTTCATTAAGTTTTAACTTGCATTTCACATACTTTTTGACAATTTGGTTACCCTTTTTGTGAAGTGTTTATTCAAGTATCTTGTCTATTTTTCTATTGCATTAGGCTTTTTATTGATTTGTGAGAGCATTTTATATATTCAGTGTATGAATCATTGTTAGTCATGCATTGCAAGTACTTTCCCTACTCTGTGGCTTTTCTTTTCACTCTCTTAATATCTTTTCATGAACAAAATTTCCTTAATTTGATGTGATCCAATTCATCCAGCTCTTTCTTTATGATTAATGATTTTAATATCTACTTTAAGAAATCTTTCCCTATGCCCATAGTCATGAAGCTATGTTCCTTTCTTTTTTTACCTACCAAGGTTTTATTATTTAATTTTACATATAGATCTACAATCTACCTAAATTTTATCTGTTGAATAGCAACAAGTAGCAGCAAAGTTACATTTGTCAAAAAAGATCATTCACTATAATTAAGAGTTTTGGTGCTGATCACTTTGTAGTATATACTGATGTCAAATTATAATATTGTACAGACAAAACATATAATGTTAAATACCAATTTTAGTGCAATAAAAATGATTATCCATTAACAAGTATGCTACAAAGTCATCTTAGTAAACCATTAAGAAACAAAAAACTATCTTTTTTTTGTTTCTTAACTCTCAAATATTCTGTTTCATTGGTCTATTTGTCTCTGTCACAAATATTGATGCTTTATAAAAAGTCTTGATATCAACTACAGTATGTCCTTTGCTATGTTATTCACCAAGATTACCCTAGCTATTCTTAACTCTTTACATCATCATATAAATTGTAGATTTAGCCTGTCAGTTTTATACACACACACACACACACACACCCACACTCAAAACAAAACAAAACAAAACAAAAAACCTGCTGCTAGGATTTTAATTGGGGACCACATTCAACCTGTAGATCAACTGGATGGGTCAACATCTTTATAATATTGTCTGCCAATCTAAAATCTTAGGCACTGCCTCTAATGTTTTATTTCCTCTATAGAGGTGTATACACCATTTGGTAGTTTTTTATTCCTAAACTTCTTGATTTTTATGCTATTTTTAAAGTTCCATTTTCTGTTTATTGCCAGTATATAAAAATACATTTCATTTTGTTTTGTTCTTTAACTCTATTTACACTGCTCCAATCTATATATATTATTATATGAATAAGTTAATGTTAGATGCTGCTACAAATGAGATTCTAAAATCTTAGTGGTTTAATATATTCACATAAAGCCCAATATAGATAGATATTCCTGGTTAGTAGGCAGCCTCACATATGTTCACGTCGAAATAATTATGTACTATGCTCCTGTCCTTATTTATGTCTTTCTCATTAAACTCACCAAAAGAAAGGCTCACATCAGTTTTAACTGCTCCAACCAAGAAGTGACACACATTACTCCTATTCATACTACATGGCTCTATCTAGATATAAGGAGGTCTAAGAAACATGGACCATGAATTGGCACATGCTTTCCAACCACAGTTGTAAACTGTGTTATCAGCCAACCACCTATGATACATTATTGTCGTTTGCTTTAATTTAATATTGTATCTATTTATATATCACCAGACACAACTATTATTGATTCATGCAGGCCATATTCAAACAATTATTTCTTTTATTACTCTTCATTCCCTGATTCTCGGATCTCCCATTTGAAATCACTTTCCTTTTGCTGGAAGAATATTATTTTCAATTTTCTTTAGTGATATTGGACTGTTGGCAAAGCAGTAGAGGCAAAGAAACAAACAAAGAAAAATGGAAAATAAAGTGATAGCATTAATTTTAAAAATACCAATAAACATAAGAATGTGCATGATTTAAACTGAAATAATTAAAATGCACATATTGTCATATTGGATAGGGAAAATAGATATAGTTACATGCTGTTTATAAGAAATATTCCTGAATTGCTAGGATTAGATATAGCTGCATGACATAAAAATTTCAAAATAATAATGATTTAAAGTAGAAAGAAATTTCTCTCACACACATAAAAAAAGCTTCTTGGTCTTTAGGCATTTGAGGTCCTTCTAGCTTCCTATTCCATGCTGCCTAGGTAATAACCTTGTCTTTACATGGCATTTTAAACAGCAGATTGGAGAAAGGCCACAATGAAGAATGGGTGCCATCTTTTTAAAGAAGCTTCCTGGAAATTCCAAATGTTATTTCTGCTTACATCTCATTGAATGAAACTTAGAAAAATCTAGCTACAAAAAAAAGCTAAGAAATGAAGGCTTCTGTGTGAGCAGGAATATTCCCCATCTGAAAACTGAGGTTCTATTAAAAAAAAAAAAAAAGGATCAAATAGAGATTGGAAGAGAAATGTATAGAGATGTTTACTAAATATTGTTTGTAATGGCAAAAATAGAAACAAATGTTCATGAAAAGTATAAAGGATACAGTGCAGCAAATTTATATAATGAAATACCATAAACAAATGCAAAAAAATTAACTAGACACAAAAGATTTTAAGTACAGTAAAACTACTCTATGATACTATAATGTTAGATATATGTCACTATACATTTGCTAAAACTCATAGAATGTATAACACCAAGAGTGAATCTTAATGTAAACTATGGACTTTGGGTGATTATAATGTGCAGTGTAGGTTCACCATTTATAACAAATGTACCACTCTAGTGTGGAAGGTTAACAGTGAGGAAGGGTTTGGGAAATCTCTGTACTTTCCTCTCAATTATGCAGCGAACCTAAAATTTCTATTTAAAAAAATGAAGACTTTTAAAAATTAACTAGAATTCAATGCGCCAGAAGAATAAATCTTAAGATTATAAGTGGAAACAAAAAATTCAAATAGAAGGATGACACATTAGGATACAATTTTTGTTATGTTTAAAGCATAAAAACAATTGTTTATAGAAATGTTAAATTGTGGTAAAGTATCAGAGCATTTAAGCAAAGAAATATAAAGGTTTTTTAAAAGTATAAGTATAAAAGCTTTGTAAAAAAAACAACTCCTTAAATTCATCTCCTCTAATTATTCTATCCTAAACTCTGCCTCAGCTACTCATTTCTTTGGTTCACACTTTAAGCCTTGTCACCAGAGCTTTATCAATAACTGCAACTCCTCCATTATTACTATAAAGCGCATCCCACATCCTGACCACCTGGTTTCTTTCCTGATCACTCCTCTAGCACCTCAACTCCAACAATCCGTGTACCCACCGCCACATCCAAACCACGGTTCCCAAATTTTCACTGCTCCTAACTTCCTTACTGACTTCTCTCCTTCTTTAATCAGTTAAAATTCTCTTATAAACACCCTTGAGTTTCTTTATTCCTTTCACTTCAAAATGACAAAAACACAATATAGCAATCTTCAAAATGCTGAGATAGAAAGATAGGAGGACTAGGATTCCATATCTAACCAAATAATCAAATGTGATGGGAAAGCAAAAGTATTTTCATTAGTAAAATAACTCAGTGTTTGTTATTTATACACACTATTTAAAAAGTAAACTCAAGAGCTATTCTGGAAAAATAGCAAAGAATTCCAAGAAAAGAAAGATGAGGTTTAATATTCTGTGGCAGTTGGTTTTGCCCATAGAATTAAGTTAGAAACAAATTAAGAAGCTCTGTTAGACCTTGATACCTTCTTTGACCATCAAAACTTTATTAGTATAATCATATATTTCTTTATTCAATAGTCAATATTATTTATATATTCAAAATACTAAATACATACTATTTATTGGTTTAATTATTAAATCAACCTGTAGATAAAGTTCTATAGAATAAATTATTAATTTTATAAATTTTAACAATAGATATGAAAAGTGTATAGCTATTTAACATCTCTTATTTTTCATAGCAAATAATCGATGGACACTGCCTAAGATAAATAGGTATTATTTAAACAATAAAACATAAATATTATTAAAATTATATTTATATAATAGATTACATATTATTATGTATATTAAATAGTATTTAGCATGTATAACATGCATAATTACATAATATGTACAGGAAGAGGGAGAGGGAGAAGGAGATTATTGGTACATCTAATTGTACCAATAATTTATTTATATATAAATAAAATAAACATTTATGTCCTATAAATATTTAAAATAAATGTAACAGTTTCTTTTACACACTGTTTAACACACGTTAAAGGATTTTTATTACACTTTTTAATAGATCATTTGTTTTGATTTTGAAGATATTTTATCTGTAAAACTATTCCTCTAATTTTATGTCTACAAGCAAACACCTACTTGGGTTATAAAAATATACAGATAGTTTTTCATGATGTATTATTCTATAGATTAAAGAATTCAAGTGTATTTATATTTTTATTCTACTTTAACTTTCAAATAATTGCAACAAGATGCTTGTTCGACAGAATACTCTTCCTTTTACAAACGTCAAATTTTTAACAGTAATTAAAAATAAATGCAATCTCTAAATGTAAATATAAATATAACCTGTATAAAATAATGCTATAATGTTGGGTAATTTTTAAACATATAATTTGTTAAAGAATAAGATTAATAATTAAATACCAAAGCAATTCCTGCAGAATAATGAGTAACACACATCTTTCCAGGAAAGGTTGCTCCCACAAAATCTGGATAATCTCTATAGCTGAAAATAAATAAATATACATTTATAATTCATATTGACAAACAATTCAAATGTGAGAATTCCTACTAATAATCTGTAGTTCATAAAATCCTAATCTGAAGCAAACTGAGGTACAATCTTTCTGTACGTCTTCAATTGTTTCAAATCTGGAAGGTATTCTTAATTAAATGAGAATAATCACTCTGGATTTCTAAAACATATCCAGTGAATGTTTTTGATGGCTTCCTTACTGTTCTTGTCACATTTGGTTAAGGCTAACGAAGCAATTATTTTGCTGAGTGACAATGGAAAATAATTTTAATGTATAATAATAGCACTATTCTCAGAGATCTACATAAATTATTCTATTTAATATTGAAATGAAACCAGTGAAATAGATACTATTTTTATACCCATTGGAAAAAAAAAATCAAACATCAGACAGATAGTATAAGTAACTTTCTCAAGGTAGCACAAATAATAAGTGCTACTAAAGGATCTGAACTTGGGCATTCTGAATCCAGAGCCATACTCTCAATCACAAGGCTACAGTAGCTCAAAACATAAATGATGTCATCTTTAGAGCCCCCACCAAATAAACATTCCAGGATGTGTGTAAAAAAGCTTGATACTCAATTCTCAGTTTGAAATGCCCCCTTGGTGTCAACAGTACTTTACTTCAGAATTGCACCGTGTCCCCACTGCTGCCTTCATTCTGTCTCTCTGATAACTATTCATACCCAACCCCTCCAGCACTTGTTTTTAAAGTATTTCCTCTTAGTATCCAACTTTGGCTTTACATTCCAATGTCTAAGTATTGTTTAATCACTTTCCTGACCCAAGATAATTCTCCCAATAGATAAGACTTCCCCTAAAACTCTATGTATACCCTTGATAAGCTGAACTCAGTAGCAGTTACTTTTTTACTTAATATTGCCCACTATCTAGTCTCCACATCAAATCACTTGTCAAGATCTAATGTTTTATTTCTGCAATATTTCTTATATCCTTAACCTCCTTCAAAGATTCAGCAACAGTTCCAAATAGATGTAGTACATACAACTTATATTTAAGTCCATACTCTTTGAAAAGAACTACAAATTATTTAGTATCATTAATTCCATAACTTAGAATGCTTTCAACCTCTTTTCTCTGAATTTAAGTGTGTCTAACTCTGCCTTCCCTCTTCTAATTTAATTACCACTTCTTCAAGTTGACCTTTTTTATATACATTATTTTGAGTCAGTCTCTCCTGCCCCATTCTTTTTTCTCTTGTAAACTACAAGCAAATAGAAGTAATGAACTAGTATTAATCATATGGAGTGAAATAAGCAAGATAGTAGAATAGGAATTTTCAGCCCCTATTTCCCCGTAGAAACAATGATTTTGACAACCACCCACAGATGAGAATAACTTTTTGAGAGTCCAAGAGTCTAGAGGAGAGGTCACAGTGCCTTTCTGAAGCAAAAATAAATCCAAGAATAGACATATTGAAGACGGTAAAAATAGTTTCACTTTACCCATGTCATCATTCCCCAAATGCAGCAGAGCTCAGTGCTATGAGAAATGCCCTCAGCCATGATTTCTCCCACAGGAGAAGGTGAGAGTATGATGAGTGCCCACAGCTATGCAGGATGCTGTGCTAGAGGCCCACTTCTTAAGTGTCCATTGACAGATAAATAAAGAAAATGTGATGTGTTCTGGTCAGAAGCATGGCAGCATGAGGGGTCCCCTTGATCTCTCTGCTTAATTTACAACAAATTGAACAGCTACCATTCAATAGAAAAAGCCCAGCCTAACACACAAACACATCTGAGAGATCTGCGTGTCACAGTATCTGAAGGTAAGCGAATAGAGTAAGCAAGGGAGGAGAAAAGGGAGAGGTGCAGAAACTGGTGCTGTGAGCTCAGACCAGAACTCCCTGAAGGACTCTAAGAGAAGGGAGAAATTAGGTGGTGGTTTGCACTCTCTGTAGCCACGAGCACTCGTGCCTGAGTGATGAGCATAAACCACACACTCGGTGGAGCCCAGTGATCAGGACAGACACCAGGGCAGAGACGGAATACAGAGGGGCAACAGTTGTATTTTAGCAACCACCACTACCAGGCTGAAAGCTGAGTCACAAAGCCAGGCTGCCTCCACCCATCCTCCCAGAGATCACCTCCCCAAACCCTCCCAGATCTAGCAGCAGGCCCCAAGGGAAACTGCAGCAGCAGTACTCTGACAACTAAAGAGACACACACCAAGTGACAGGGGTGGAGATACAGAGGCCAGGCAGCAAGGGCCTAGCGGCCAGCATTACTGGAAGAAAAACAGCCACAGGCACACCAGCAGCTTCTCCCAACACAACCCACCCTCACCCATCCAGGTTGATCCATAGAAGGGATCTGGGGCACTTTAGAAGGCACAGCACTGTAGCTGCTGGGGAAGCACCAGGAGACCTCAGGGGCTCTTCAGAAGCTTGGAAACCCATCACCCATCACGTTCTCAACCAGGGGTAAAATCCTCTGACTGAGGTGACCTGCTCACAGAGGAGACACAACCTCATAGGGAATAAAGGGCATTTTTTATTGGCCACACGGCAGAGATCCCAGAGAACTGGGCAGTGCAGGAGGCTTGTGCACACCTATAGGAGAGAAAAAAAAAACACCTCTTATCAGTCTGCTAAAGAAAACACTCTTATTAATAAATTTTTTTAAAGAAAAGCAGAGTATATTTCCCCTACATACCAGAAAAAATAACTCCTCAAACACTGTGAACAACTAAGGTGACAAGGTGGCTTAGAAAGAAAATAAAACTCGAGAAAATAAAATTAAAATTATAGAAATATACGATTTAAATGACAGAATTAAAGATCGTACTTCTAAACATCAGACTTTTCAGCACAAACTTCACAAGTTAGGAGGGAGTGGAATCAAATATTCAAATTATTGAAAGAGAGAAATTACTACCTAAGAATAATATATCCAGCAAATTCCCCCTTTAGATATGAAGAGAAATAAAGACATTTTCAGACATACAAAAATACATAACTATGAGTAAAATAACTAAGAGGCAGACAGAAACAGGATATTACAACCCTTATTAAAAACAAGGTGTTATAAACTGAAATATTCCATACTAATTACAGACCAAAAAAAAAAAAAACACTTGAAAAAAGAGATGACAACAGCTATTGCAACTTAGAAATGAATGTATAGTATATATAGGAATAATTTGAGACAACAAAAACAGAAAATAGAAGGAGTAGAGATTCAAATATGCAAAGGGGAATGGAGAAAAGGTGCATGCAGAAGAAAATGGACTACTGTATATATGAAACTATCCTTTCATAAACTTAATGGTAACTACACATAAAAAATCTAGAACTGAGATACATAACATAAAACAAGAGAGAACAAAGGGAATAAAACAAAACAACACCAAATTAAAATAACAGACAGAAATACAAGGACAAAGAAACAATGAGATCAAGCCATCTCAAAATAAAATATAAAATGGCTATAAGAAGACCTCATATTTCAACAATCACCCTAAATGTAAATGGACTGAACTCACCAATAAAAAGAAATAGGGTAGCAGACTGGATCAAAAAACAAAACCGAACCATACACTGCCTATAAGAAACACAACCCAGTTGCAAACAAACATAGACTCAAAGTGAAAGGGTAGAAAAGTATTCTCTGAACAAATGGCATCTAGAGAAAAGTGGGTGTAGCCATACTTATATCTCACAAAACATACATTAAGATAAAAAAAAAGTAACAAGAAACAATGATAGACACTTCATAATGATAAAGGGAACCATACATCAAGAAGACCTAACACTTATCAATATTTATGTTCCCAATCAGGGAGCACCAAATTATATAAAGCAACTACTAACAGAACTATAGGGAGAAACTGACAAAAACACAATTATAATAGGAGACCTAAATACCCAACTGTCAGCTATAAATAGATCATCCAAACAAAAAATCAATAAGAAAATATTATCCTTAAATGACATATTAGACCAATTGAGAATAACTGACATTACAGAGCCTTTCATGCCAAAACTGCAGCTTATACATTCTTCTCTAGTGCACATGGAACATTCTCATGGATAGACCATATGTTGGGACACAAAACTAGCCTCAACAAATTTAAGATTGAAATTATACCAAGCATATTCTCTGACTATAATGTTTTGAAACTGGAGATCAACTGTAAAAAGAAAGTAGGAAGAACAATAAATACATGAAGATTAAACAACATGCTACTAAAGAAAGACTGACTCATACAAGAAAGAAAAGAAGAGATCAAGAGATACATATAAACAAATGAAAATGAAAATATAACACATCAAAACTTTTGGGACATAGCAAAAGAAGTAGTAAGAGGAAAGTTCATATCATCCTATCTCAAGAAACAAAAATGATCCCAAATTTAAAAAAAAAAAAACTAATATCAAATCTTAAAAAACTAAAACTAAAAAAAAAAAGAACAAATGAAGCCCAAGGTCAGCAGAAGGAATAATATAATAAAAATTAGAGCAGAATGAAATGAAATTGAGAACAAAAAAAAAACAATTGAAAAAAATTACTGCACAAAAAAGCTGCTTCTTTGAGAAGATTAATAAAACTGACCAATCCCTGGCTAGATTCACTAAGGAAAAAAGAGAAAATACCCAAATAAACAAAACCAGAAATGAAAGAAGTTACAACAGAGATAACACTAAAATATAAAGGGTCATACAAGAATACTATAAATATTATATGCTACTAAATTTAATAACCTAGAAGAAATGTACAAGTTCTTAGAAATATACAACCTTCCTAGACTGAATCATAAAGAACTGGAAAATCTAAATATACTGATGAACAGTATGGAAATTGAAACAATTGTTAAAAATCTCCCCAAAGGTAAAAGTCCAGGACCAGATGGTTTCACCAGTGAATCCTACTATTCAAAAAAAAAAAAAAATTAATATCTATTCTTTTCCAACTTTTCCAAAAAATTTAAAGAATATTCAATACTTCCTAACACATTTTATAAGGCCAACATTACCCTGATACCAAAACCTGGTAAAGATAACACGAAAACAGAAAACTATAGATCAATATTTCTCATGAACACAGATGCAAAAATCCTCTATAAAATACTAGCAAATTGAATACAACTACACACGAAAAAGATTATACACCCTGATCAAATGGGCTTCATCCTAGGGGAACAGGAAGGTATAACATATACATATTGATTAATGTGATACACTGCATAAACAAAATAAAAAATAAAAGCATATGATCACATCAATAGATGTACCAAAAGCACTTGACAAGATACAGTATCCATTTATGATTAAAATACATAATAAAATAGGTATAGAAGGAAAGTATCTCAACATAATAAAGGCCATATATGTCAAACCCTAAGCTAACATGATAATTAATGTTGAAAAACTAAAAACCTTTCCTCTAAGATCAGGAACAACACAAGTCTGTCTGCTATTACCACTATTATTCAATATTGTTTAGGAAGTCCTAGCTAGAGCAATCGGGCAAGAGAAAGAAATAAAAGGTATCCCAATAGGAAATGAAGATCTCCAACTGTCACTTTTTGCAGATCACATGATTTTCTATATAGAAAACCCTAAAAAACTCCACTAAAAACCTATTAGAAATAACAAACAAATATAGTAAAGTTTCAGGATACAAAATCAATGTTCAGAAATCCATAATGTTTCTATATTCTAACAAAAAATTTTCAGAAAAATAATTTTTAAAAAAATTCCTTTTGCAACTGCAACAAAGAGTAAAATACCTAGGGAACAAAATCTAATGAAACAAGAGAAGGACCTATACTGAAAATTATAAGACATTATTAAAAAAAATTGAAGAAGACACAAAGAAATGGAAAGATATTCCATGTTCTTGAATTGGAAGAATCAACATAGTTAAAATGACAATATTTCCAGGGCTGGCTCCTTAGTGTAGTGGGTAGCACATCTGCTTTGCATGCAGAAGGTCCTGGGCTCACGCCCCAGGTGGAGCCATGGACCATACCCCAGGTGCCCTATACCCTGGGTGGGCCATACCTCAGGGTGCCAGACCCCTGATACACATTGTGAGCATGTGGAAGGAGACGCTCCGCCCTCAGAAATTCAGTTCTTAAGGGGAAACGGCAATATCCATGGGTCAGGGGTGTAAGGGGCGGGGCAGGGGGGATTAAAGAGGAAGGGGAAAAAATGACCGTATTACCTAAAGCATTACACAGATTTGATGCAATATTAATCAAAATACCAATGGCATCTTTTAAAGAAATAGAACAAAAAACTATCAGATTTGTATGGAATCACAAAAGAGCCTGAATACCCAAAGAAATCCTGAGAAAAAAGAACAAGGCCAAAGGTATCACTTTGCCTAACTTAAAATTACACTACAAAGCAACAATGATCAAAATAACAGGTGTTGGCTGAAAAACACACACAGACCAATGAAACAGAATTGAGAGTCCAGAAGTAAACCTCCATATTTAAGGGCAAATAATTTTTGACAAAGGAGCCAAAAACTTATGATGGAGAAAGAAAAGCCTCTTCGATAAATAGTCCTGGTAAAACTGGAAAGCCACATGCAAAAGAATGAAACTTCTATCACCATACACCAAAATTAACTCAAAATGGATCATCAAAGACCTGAATATAAGACCTGAAACATTAAATTGCATAGAAGAAAACATAGGTACTAAACTTCTGGATCTTGGTCTTCGAGAGGATTTTATGAATTTGGCCTCAAAAGCAAGTGAAGTAAAAGCAAATATAAATAAATGAGACTATAGCAAACTAAGAAGCTTCCACACAGCAAAAGAAACCATCAATAAGACAAGTGGCAACAATCCAAATGGGAGACTATATTTACAAACAACACCTCTGATAAGAGCCTATTATTCGAAATATATAAAGAACTCAAAAAACTCAACAAAAAAAATCTAATTAAAAAATGGGCAGAGGACCTGAACAGACACTTCTTCCTGGAAGACATACAAATGGCCAATGGACATGAAAATATGCTTAACTTCACTAGCTATTAGGGAAACACAAATCAAAACCACAATGAGATACAATCTCACACCTGTTGGAATGGCTATCATCAACAGGACAAATAATAAGAGTATTGGAGAAGCTGTGGGGAAAACGAACACTCATACACTACTACTAGGAATGTAAATTGGTACAATCACCATGGAAAACAGTATGGAAGCTCCTTAAAAAACTAAGAATGAATTACCATATGACCCAGCAAGCCCTCTTCTGGGTATTTACCCAAAAAACCTGAAAACATTTGTCCACAAAGATATATACACCCTGATGTTCATAGCAGCATTATTCACGGTAGCCAGGACATGGAAGCAACCAAAGTGTCCTATGACAGATGACTGGATAAAGAAGATGTGGTACATATATACAATGGAATATTACTCATCCTAAGAAAAGGTAAAGTACTGCCATTTGCTACGACATAGATGTATCTTCAGATTATCATGCTAAGCAAAATAAGACAGAAAATGTTGAGAACCATATGATTTCACTCATATGTGGGATATAAAAATAAAAGTAACAAACAAACATGCAAACAAACAGAAACTCATGGATATGGACAGTGGACTTATGGTTACCAGAGAAAAGAGGAGAGGAGGAAGAAAAAAGGGGTAAGGCAGTCAATTATCTGGTGGCAGAAGGAAATTTAACTTTGGGTGGTGAATATATATATATATATATATACATACATACACACACACACACACACACACACACACACACACACACATATATGTATAACATTACATATATATATATAACATACTGTTGAATTGTGCACTCAAAATTTATTTGATTTTATAATCAATGTCATCCCAATTATTTTAATAAAGAAATGCAAAACTGAAAATAAAAAATGAAATAAAATAAAAATAAAAGGATCATACACCATGATCGAGTGGGATTATTCCAGCTATGCAAAGATGATTCAACATCTGAAATCAACAAAGTGATAATCCGCATTAACAAAATTAAGGATAAACAACATATGATCATCTCAATATATACAGTAAAAGCATTAGAGAAAATCTAAATCCATTTTAAAAACTCTCAACCAAGCGGGTGAAGAGAGAACATACCTCAACATAATAAAAGCTATATATGATAAGTCTACAGCTGATATCATACTCAAAAATGAAAAACAGAAAGCTTTTCCTCTAAGATCAGGAACAGACAAGGATGCCCACTCTGACCACCATTATTCAGTATATTATTAGAAGTCCTAGCCAGAGCAATTAGGCAAGAAAAATAAAAGGAATATATTTATTTGGATTGATCCCCTTAACATTATATAATGACCTTCTTTCTCACTTAGTACAGTCTTTGTCTAAAGTCGATTTTGTCTTATATAAGTTACCCCAGACTTCTTTTGGTTTCCATTTCCATGGAATATCTTGTTCTATCTCTTCACACTCAGTCTGTGTGAATCCTTACATCTCAAGCAAGTCTCTTGTAGGCAGCATATAGATGGGTCTTGTTTTTAATCTACTCACCTGCTCTGTCTTTTACCTAGAAAATTTAGTCTTTTTATATTTAAAGTAATTATTGAAAGCTATGTACTTAATACTATTTTATTCATCGTTTTCTAGATGTTCTGTAATTCCTCTGTTCATTTCCTCTTCTCTTACTCTCTTCCCTTGAGAGTTGATAATTTTTGTAATAGTATGCTTAGATTCCTTTAATCTTATCTTTTGTGTCTATCCTATGGGTTATGGCTTTGTGGCTACCATGAGGCCTACATAAAACAAGTTATATTTGTAACAGTATATTTTAGATTAAAACAACTTCAGTTTAAATACATTCTAAAACTACGTTTTTACTATCACCATTCCCACGTTTTGTTTTCGATGTCACAATTTATATTTAACTTGTGCATCCCTTAACGAATTATTGTAGCTAGGAGAATTTTTACTACTTTGGTCTTTTAACCATCATAGAAGCTTTACAAGTGATTAACTCCCCCCCGCCACCTTTACAACAATAGATTAGTCTGGATGTGTGTGTGTGTGTGTGTGTGTATACCAGTGAGATTTATATTTTCATATGATTTCCTGTTATTAATTAGCACCCTTTCCTTTCAGTTAAAGATGTCTCTGACATTCTTGTAGAATCAGTCAACTGGTTATGATAGCCTTTAGCTTCTGCTTGCTGGAAAACTTTTTCTCCATTATCCATTTCTATTAAACCTCACTTCCCCTTTGGAATGGTCAGAAATGAACAATAATTCCCTAAACAAAGCTATATCATTATCGCAGATCTTTGTTTTCTAAGAATACTGAAACATTATTCTTACATGAATAGATATGCAATATCATGAGGCCTTAGGGTAAGATAAGACTTTTTCCATTTTAAAAATCTATGCAATAATTCGTCTGCCTCACCAACTGTAGAAATTTTATTTATATCTGACCACAACTCCAATGATGACAACACAATAGTAACTTTAAATTGGGCAAACACCTAAAAATAGAAGAGATAAATACATGAAAAATTAATCTTTATGTTACTTTACATGACCAACAAATTAATTCAATGTTTTGACGAATCCACACTTAGTTTATGTGGATGACTTTATTACTTAGAAATAACAATCAAGTTAATGAAAATTTTAATTTCAAAACTAGTATGATTTTTCTAAGTAGAATGAAAAGAAAAATACTTACTGAATTTACAAGGCCAATAATATCAATGACTTTATTTGTTACTATCATGCTATCAGAGCCCAAGTAATCATACTGGAAAAAAAACCAAAATTAATTTTAAATATAAATACATAAATACATAAATAAACAAATACAAATTTGTTATGAGATATGTTTGAGATTTACTCTCCATCTGCTTTCACAGGTTGAGGCTGCTCTGGGTTAGAACAGTTCAAAATAAGCCAGCAACAAATAAAAAAAAATGTAAGTTTGAATCACTCATACATTATTACTTATTAGGCTGGCGTACAGCCTAATAAGTAACTTTTAAAATTACCATATAACCTAACAATTGCACTCCAGAACATTTAACCTAAACACTTCCAAAAAAACCCTACCCATAAATGTTTATAACAGCTTTATTTATAAGAGCTCAAAACTCATATATCCTTCAGTGGTTAACTGGTTAAACAAACTATAATACATTCATACCATGGAATACTACTCAGTAATAAAAAGGGAATGAACTTTTTATATATAAACCAGCTTGCATAAACTTCAAGAAAATTACACTGAGTATAAAAGAAATCTCAAAAGGATACATACAGCATGATAAAATTTATGCAATATTGCTAAAATCATATAGATACGGAACAGATTAGTAATTGCAAGGGTTAATAAGTGTAGAAAGGGGGAGAGATGGGTATGATTATAAAGGGATAATGTAAGAGAGTCGTGTGGTTATGGAACTATTGCATGTCTTGACTGTGGTTATGAGTTACACAAGACTACCATAGCATAAAATGAAATACACACACACACATGAATGTATATACAATCGCTAAAATCTGAATAAGTCCTGTGGAATGTGCCAGAGTCAAATCCCAGATCTATAAATCATATCTCTGAAGTATATTATCCCTTTGATGTTCCACAAGACCCTAAGATTAAACATATCCAAAACTAAACTTATTATACTTCCTCAAAAATCTGCTCCTATTTACATTTTCACTACTACAGCTAATAATATCATCATCTATGACCTCCCACATTTATTATGCTACATGTTCCATGAGAACAGAATTTTTTCTGTTTTGTTCACTTTTGTAGCCCCAATAAACAGAACAGTATCTGGCATCTAGAATATGCACAATAAATTTATTAAGTGAATGACTAAATCAAATCAATTTCCAAGTCCTTCTAGTTCAACCTCCTCAGTAACTTTTTCAATTGTTCTTTTCTTTCTATTCCTAATTTATAAATTTTTACTTGAATATTTAAATAATCTCTTAAATGGTTCCTCATTCTCTAATTTTATCACAAGCAATCCATTTCCTACACTATTACAAAAATGGTGATTCTAAAATGAAAGCATGAACATGTCACTCTCTGCTTAAAATGTTCTAATGACTCTCCATTACCTTAGGATGAAATTCAAATAAGGAAAGTTGCAGGATACAAAAATGAATGTACAAAAATCCATTGCATTCCTATATATTAACAATAAAACTTCAGAAAAAGAAATAAAACAATTCTTTCTGCAACTTAAACAATGTGAAGGAACTATATACTGAAAACAACAAGGCATTATTTTAAAAAACTGAAGAAGACACAAAGAAATGGAAAGATATTCCATGTTCGGGAATTGTAAAAATCAACACAGTTAAAATGGCCATACTACCCAAAGCAATACACAAATTTAATGCAATCCCCATTAAAATCTCAATGGTATTTTTTAAAGATATAAATCAAAAAGATATCATATTTATATGAAATCACAGAAGAGCCCAAATACCCAGAGAAATCCTGAGGAAAAAAGAACAAAGCCAAAGGTATCACACTGCCTGACTTCAAATTACACTACAAAGCTACAATGATCAAAACAGCATGTTATTGGCAGAAAAACAGATACACAGACCAATGAAACAGAACTGAGAGTCCAAACAGAACTTCTGGAGAGGAAGAACACACTGCAAGAGTTGAAAAATGAAATCAAAAGCTTGGGAAACAAAGTCGACCAAATAGAGGAAAGAATCAGTGATACTGAAGACAGAAATCTAAAAATAAATCAGAAGGAAGAAGAGAGGAAACAAAGAATGAAAAATAATGAAAGAGAATTTCAAGAACTTGCTGATACCATCAGGAGAGGAAACATAAGAATAATTGCATTATCGAAGGCGAGGAAAAGGAATAGGGATTATAAAGCATTTTCAGACAAAGAGTTGATGAGAATTTCCCAAATCTAAGGAATGAGCTGGAGCTTGGAATACAAAAAGTCAACAGAACACCCAATTATCTCAATCCAAAAAGGCCTTCACCAAGACACATTCTATTTAAGTTGTCAAAAATCAACAACAAAGACAGATTTCTCAGGGAAGCCAGGGAGAAAAAAACGGTAACTTGTAAAAGTAAACCCATTAGATTATCCTCCGAATTCTCAGCACAAACCGTACAAGCCAGAAAGGAAAGAAATCAAATATTTAAATTATTAAGTAAAAGAAACTACCAGCCCAGAATAATGTATCCAGCTAAGCTCTCCCTTAGATATGAAGGAGAAATTAAAACTTTTCCAGACATACAAAATCTCAACTACAAGGCCTGCATTACAGGAAATACTGAAAGGGGTCAGTTCACCTGAAATAAATGATGAAAAAAAAAAAATACATAATTAGGAGTAAAGTCAGTGACTATAAGGCAAATAGAAGCAGAGGAGTGCAATCCTTACTAAGAACAGGAAAATATAAGCTTAAATAATAAAAAGAGAATTGTTATAACAAGATAGTAATGAATGTTCAGCACATATAGGAACAATTTGAGATAACAATGACTAAAAAGAGAGAATTCAAAGATCCAAAATTGCAAAGGGGAATGAAGATGAGGCACGCACGGAAGAAAATGGACGACTATATATATAGATATAGATATACATATATAGATATAGATATAGATATAGATATATGTGTGTGTGTGTGTGTGTATGTGTGTATGTATATATTGGACTCTCAGTTCCGTTTCATTGGTCTGTGTATATATATACACACACACATATACAACTATCCTTTACATATTCATAATGGTAACCACATGCCAAAGATTCAGAACCGTTGTACATAACATAGAACAAGAAAACCAACCAATGGAACAAAATCAAGAGACCAGAAGTAAACCCATATTTATACGGGCAAATAATTGTCAACAAAAACACCAAAAACATACAGTAGAGAAAGAAAAGCCTCTTCAATAAATGGTGCTGGGAAAACTGGAAGGCCACCTGCAAAAGAATGAAACTAGACCGTTGTCTATCACCGCACACCTAAATTAACTCAAAATGGATTAAGAACCTGAATATAAGACTTGAAACAACAAAATGCATAGAAGAAAACATAGGAACTAAACTCAAGGACCTTGGATTTAAAGAGGATTTTATGAATTTGACCTCAAAAGCAAGGAAAGTAAAAGCTACAATAAATGAATGGGACTACATCAAACTAAAAAGCTTCTGCTCAGCAAAAGAAATTGTCAACAAGGTAAAGAGACAATCATCCAAATGGGAAAATATATTTGCAAGCAACAGTTCCGATAAGGGCCTAACATCCAAAATATACAAAGAAGTCATATGACTCAATAACAACAAAAAACTAAACTATCAATCAAAAAATGAGCAGAAGATCTGAACAGACAGTTCTCCCTGGAGGATATACAAATGGCCAACAAATATATGAAAAGATGCTCAATATCACTAGCTATTAGAGAAATGCAAATAAAGACCACAAAGAGATATCATCTCGGACCTGTTAGAATAACTATAATCAACAGGACAAGTAATAACAAACATTGCAGAGGATGCAGAGAAATAGGAGCCCTCATACACTGCTGGTGGGACTGCAAATCGATACGGTCACTATGGGAAACAATATGGAGTTGCCTCAAAAAACTAAGAATTCATCTACCATATGATCCAGCAATCCCTCTACTGGGTTTCCAAAGACTTGAAAACACATATCCAAAATGATATTTGCTCACTGATGTTCACAGCAGCATTATTCACAGTGGCCAAGACATGGAAGCAACTGAAATATCCTATGATAGATGACTGGCTAAAGAAGCTGTGGCACATATATACAATGGTATATTACTCAGCCATTAAAAGAGATGAAATACTGCCATTTGCGACAACATGGATAGACCTCGAGATAAACATGCTAAGTGAAATACCCAGACTGAAAGAGTTGAAAATCACATGATATCCCTTATATGTGGGCTATAAACCTAAAACCAACAAATGAATAGGACAAACAGAGACTCAGGGACATGGATAATAGAGTAGTGGTTACCATAGGGTAGGGGGTGGGGGAGGAAAGGAGAGATAGGATAAAGGGGGTCAAAGAAACGAAGGAGGGGATGGTGAAGTGAGTAAAGGGGATCAAATATATGGTAGCTGAAGTAAACTGGACTTTGGGTGATAATCACACAATAGAATATATGGATGTTAAATTATAATATACACCTGAAAAATATATAATTGTATTAATCAATGTTACCCCAATAAATATAAAAAAAAAAAGATGACCAGAGGGAAAACCCACAAAAGCCAACCAAAATAAAGATATAGAATCACAAGAACAAGTCAGCAATGGAAACACCAAGCCACCAGAAAGCAAAGAAAAAATGGCTATAAGAAGGACTCATATTTCAATAATTACCCTAAATGGAAAAGGACTGAACTTACCAATAAAAAGGCACAGAGTGAACAATGGATCAGAAAACAAAACCCAACCATATGTTGCCTTCAGAGGACACATCTCAGCTTTAAAGACAAATATAGACTCAAAGTGAAAGGGTGGGAAATAATATTTCAAGCAAATTCAGAGAAAAGCAGGAGTAGCAGTACTCGTATCAGATGAAAAAGACTTCAAAACAAAAAAGGTAAAGAAAGGGGGATGGCTCCACAGCGTAGTGGTTAGCACGTCTGCTTTACACGCAGAAGGTCCTAGGTTCATGCCTCAGGTGGAGTCACGGACCATACCGTGGGTGTGCCAGGCACCTCAGGGGCACCAGGCCCTGGGTGCATTCTGCGAGCATGTGGGAGGAGACGTCCTGCCTTCAGAAATCCAGTTCTTAAGGGGAAATGGCAACATCCATAGGTTAGGAGTGTAACGGCGGTAGTGGTGAAGGGGGATATTAAAGAGGGGAAAAAATGTGAAGAAAGATACTGAGAGACATTTCATAATGATTAAGGGAACCATGCACCAAAAAGACATAACACTTATTAATATCTATGTTCCCAATCAGGGAGCCCTGAAATATGTAAAGCAATTACTAACAGAACTAAAGGGAGAAACACACCAAAACATGATCATAGTAGGGGATCTACATAACCTACTGTTAGATATGGACAGATCATACAAACAGAAAATCAGTAAGGAAATAACATCCTTAAACGACACATTAGACCAAATGGACATAATTTACATTTACAGAGCCTTCCATCCCAAAACAGCTGCTTATACGTTCTTCTCTAGTGCACATGGTACATTCTCAAAAATTGACCACATACTGGGACACAGAGAAAGCCGCAACAAATATAAGACGATTGAAATCATACCAACTATATTCTCTGATCATAAGGCTTTGAAACTGGAGATCAACAGCAAAAAGAAATCAGGAAGAACCACAAATACATGGAGACTAAACAACATGCTCCTGAAGAATAACCAGGTCAGGGAGGAAATAAAAAGAGACATCATGAGATACATACAAACAAATGATAATGATAGTACAACATATCAAAACTTTTGGGACACGGCAAAAGCAGTCATAAGAGGAAAGTTCATATCATTACAGGCCTATCTTCAAAAACAAGAATGAGTCCAAATAAACAACCTAATGTTTCATGTTAAAAAACTAGAAAAAGAAAAACAAATGAAGCCTAATGTCAGCAGAAGGAAAGAAATCAGGAAAATTAGAGCAAAATAAATGAAACTAAAAACAAACAAACAAAACAGAAAAAGTAAATGCAACAATACCTGGTTCTTTGAGAAAGTTAATAAACTTGACAAACCCCTGGATAGACTCACTCAAGAAAAAAGACAAAGGATTCAAATAAACAAAATCGGAAATGAAAGAGGGGAAATTATGACTGATAACAGAAATACAAAGGATCATGCAAAAATACTATGAAAAAGTATATAACACCAAAATTAATAACCTAGAAGAAATGGAACAGTACTTAGAAAAATACAGTCTTCCTAGACTGAATCAAGAAGAACTGGAAAATCTAAATAGACAGATCTGCAATACAGAAATTCCAACAATCATCAAAAACTAACCAAAGACTAAAAATCCAGGACCAGATAGCTTCACCAGTGAATTCTACCAAAGATTCAAAGAAGACTTATTACCTATTCTCCTCAAACTCTTGCGAAAAATTGAGGAGGAGGCAATACTTCCCAATTCATTTTATAAGGCCAATATTACTCTAAGACAAAACGTGGTAAAGATAACACAAAAAAAACTACAGACCAATATCTCTCATGAACACGCATGCAAAAATCCTAAATAAGATACGAGTGAACGAAATACAGCAACATATTAAAAAGATTATACGCCATGATGAAGTGGGCTTCATCCCAGAGGTTCAGGGATGGTTCAACACATGCAAATCGATTAATATGATACACCACATAAACAAATTAAAAAATAAGAATCATATGATCATATCAATAGATGCAGAAAAAACCTTCGACAAGTATAGCATCCATTTATGATCAAAACACTTAACAAAATCGGTTTAGGGGAAAAGTACCTGGAGGCCATCTATAACAAACCCTCAGCCAAAATTATACTTTATGGTGAAAAACTAAAAACCTTCCTTCAAAGATTAGGAACAAGGCAAAGCTGTCCACTATCACCACTCTTATTCAATATAACATTAGAGGTCCTAGTGAGTGCAATCAGGCAAGAGAAAGATATAAAAGGCATCTACATAGGAAACAAAGAAATCAAACTGTCACCATTTGCAGATGACATGATTCTCTAAATAGAAAACCCTAAAGACTCCACAAGAACACTACTAGAAACAATAAGCAAATATAGTAAAATCTCTGGATACAAAAGCAATGTTCAAAAATCCATAGCGTTCCCCTACTCTAATAATGGAGTGTCAAAAAGAAGTTAAAAACATAATAATTCCTTTTGCAATTGCAACAAAAAGAATAAATTTAATGAAAGAAGTTAAGGAACTATATAATTAAAACAAAAAGAATAAATTTAATGAAACAAGTTAAGGACCTATATAATTAAAACTATAAGACCCTATTAAAAGAAATCAAAGTAGATACAAAGAAATGCAAAAATATTCCATGTTCTTGGATTGGAAGAATCAACATAGTTAAAATAACCTAAAGCATTACACAAATTTAATGCAATCCCCATCAAAATCTCATCAGCATTCTCAAAGAAATATAAAAAAAAAAAGTCACCAGATTTGTATGGAAGCACAAAACACCTCGAACTGCCAAAGCCATTCTGAGAAAAAAGAATGAGCCTGGAGGCATCACTCTGCCCAACTTCAAAGTATACTACAAAGCGACAGTAATCAAAATGGCATGGTATTGGCAGCAAAGCAGACAGTGGAACAGGATCGAGAGTCCAGAAGTAAACCCATATTTATACGGGCAAATAACTGTCAACAAAAAAAGCCAAAAACATACAGTGAAAAAAGGAAAGTCTCTTCAATAAATGGTGCTGGGAAAACTGGAAAGCCATCTGCAAAAGAATGAAACTAGACTGTTGTCTATCATAACCACACATCCAAAATTAACTCAAAATGGATTAAGCACCTGAATATAAGACCTGAAACAACAAAATGCATAGAAGAAAATATAGGAACTAAACTCAAGGACCTTGGATTTAAAGAGGATTTTATGAATTTGACCTCATAATCAAGGAAAGTAAAAACTAAAATAAATGAATGGGACTACATCAAACTAAAAAGCTTCTGCTCGGCAAAAGAAACTGTCATTAGGTAAAGAGACAACCATCTGAATGGGAAAATATATTTGCAAGCAACATCTCCGATAAGGGCCTAATATCCAAAATATGCAAAGAAATCATATGACTCAATAACAACAAAAAAACAAGTGATCCAATCAAAAAATGGGCAGAGGACATGAATAGACACTTCTCCCTGGAAGACATACAAATGGCCAACAAATATATGAAAAGATGCTCAACATCACTAGCTATTAGGGAAATGCAAATGAAAACCACAATGAGATCTCACACCTGTTAGAATAGCTATAATCAACAGAACAAGTAATAACAAACATTGCAGAGCATGTGGAGAAAAAAGAACCCTTATACACTGCTGGTAGGAATGCAAATTGGTACAGCCACTATGAAAAACAGTATGGAAGTTCCTCAAAAAACTAAGAATTGATTTACCATATGAACCAGCAATCCCTCTACTGGGAATTTACCCCAAAGACTTGAAAACCCATATCCAAAATGATATTTTCACACTGATGTTTTTAGCAGCATTATTCACAGTGGCCAGGACATGGATGGAAGTAGCCAAAGTGTCCTACGATAGATGATTGGCTAAAGAAGCTGTGATACATATATACAATGGAATATTACTCAGCCATAAAAGAGATGAAATACTGCCATTTGCGACAACCTGGATGGACCTTGAGATATTCATGCTAAGCGAAATAAGCCAGACTGAAAAAGTTGAAAATCAGATGATATCACTTATATGTGAGATATAAACCTGAAAGCAACAAATGAGCAGGACAAACAAACAGAGACTCATGGACATGTACTATAGACTAGTGGTTATCAGAGGACTATAGACTAATGGTTACTAGTGGGGTGGGAGAGGAGCAGGGAGGTAGACGGGGTTAAGGGGGTCATATATAGGGTTTAGCGGGAGGGTGAAGTGAGTAAAGGGGATCAAATATATGGTAGCTAAAGGAAACTGGACCTGTGGGTGGTAAATACACAATAGAATATACAGATGTCAAAGGATAATGTACACCTGAAAATTATATAATTGTATTAACCAATGTTACCCCAATAAACTGAATTAAAAAATTTTAAAAGAATTAATAGTGCATATAATTTATATTCTCTGTGGTATTCCATAAGTATGACAATCCAATCAATGCTTATCATCAAAGCAAAACCTGGATAGTGTATTTTTATCCTATTTTCTGAAATCTTTGAATAGGGGAAATGAAACCACACCCAGTTGAGTGAAAATAAGTTATCACCCCAAGGTCCTGACGTTCAGAGTTCCAAAAATTGTTTATGAGAATCAGGGATCCAGAGGTGCATTTAGACTACATAAACAACAAACTGGAACAGGTGCACCGTTAAAAACTACTAAAAAAATAATCTTGACACATTAATGTAAGCAGTTCCCACAAATAACTATGCCATCATCACTTTTGTGCCAATAAATATTTTATAGGGCAAAACATTCTCTGTACTATATACTACTCTTCAAGTGCAAACAAGAATGAAAAACTTAAAGAACGTCACTAAAAACAAATATCACCATTAAAAAATATTGTGGATTCAGAAGCCCTAAAGATGTAAAGTATCATGAAAAAGGTCATTTTTATACAGTATTATATTATGTAAAGATTTCAAATAAAACTAGTATAATTTTAAATATGTAGTTTTTCAGATTGCAAATTTTTCCACTGTTCTGTCTTTGACATGCAAATACCACTGTAATCTTTAAATTCCTTCCTAGTCATTTAGTCATACCAAATTTTAAAAGTAAAAAATATATATATATATACATATATATATACATACCAAAACTTTGTCCACCACAATATGCATTTCTAGATAAAGAGGAATTAAGTCTGAAATGGCTGGTTCTGACTAGAAAATAGAAAAACAGTATTTAAAAACAAACAAATAAAAACATAAAAACTTTGATAAATTGTTTATTCTAAACTTTTAAATCTTTTGTCTATTTTTATTGACATATAATTGAAAAATAAGAATTATATATTTAAGGTATAAGATGATTGGTATGACTGGCATAATAAAGCTAATTACCATAACCATCTCATAGTTACCATTTTCTTGTGTGTGTGTGTGTGGTGAGAACACCTAAGATCAACACTCTCAGCAAATTTCAAGTTTACAATGCAGTGTTGTTAACTATAGACATATTACTGTATATTAAATCTCCAGCACTTCATCTTACATAACTGAAACTCTGTACCCTTTGACCAATACTTCCCCAGTTTTCCTTGTCTCCAGATCCTGGAAACTACCATCTACTTTCTGCATCTATGAGTTTGACTATTTTAGATTCCACATATATGAAATCTTGCAGAATTTGTCTTTTTATGTCTGGCTTATTTCATTTAACATGTCTTCCATGTTCTTCTATGTTGTCACAAATGGCAGGATTTCCTTCATTTTTAAGGCTGAATAATATATCATTTTATATGTGTATGTGCGTTTGTGTCACATTTTTCCTACCTTTCATCCATCAATGGAATTTTAGGTTGTTTCCATATCTTAGCTATTCTGAATAAAATTGCAGTGAACACATAAGTGTAGATATCTCTTCAAGATACTGACTTAATTTCCTATGGACATATACCCAGAAGTAGAATTGTGAATCATATGGTAGTTTTACTTTTAATTTTCTGAGGAACCATCATACTGTTTTCCATAGTGGCTGCACCTATTTACATTCCCATCAATAGCTGACAAGAGTTCCCTTTTCTCCACATTCTCACCAACATTTGTTATTTCTTGTCTTTTGATAATAGCCATTTTAACAGGTGTGAAGTGATATATCTCATTGTGGTTTTGATTTATATTTCCTTGATGATTAATGATATTGAGCTATGTGTGGTGATGGATGTTAACTAGACTTATTGTGATCATTTTGTAATATATACTTATATTGAATTCTTTAAAATAATACATTTTTCAATAAAACTGAAAGAAAATAAATGTTTAAGTATAAATAATTTTTTTTAAATAGTTATAGATTCTAGATGTTAAAAGCAAAAGCACAACCAAAGCCAGAGGGTCCCGCCATCCTTCCCTATATGCACAAGAAAACAATAAAAAAAGGATCTGAGGAGATAATGGCAGAGAACTAACACTGTGCACCCTAGTGGGTAATCTAAACCACTATAAATTACCCTCTGAAGTTCTCAGACAGAATAAAATTTTAGTATGTAATAAAATTTTGTTTTAAATTATATACATATATGTGATAGCATTTAATATTTTGGTGCTGCACCTTCATTTCATAGTACATTTTATTCCTGTATTATTTTGAACATAGGATTAGAAGCTATAACAGACAAGATTATACTGGATTAAACAAAATTAGATCTTATTTCTCTCTCACATAAAGTCTGAAGATGGTGGTTTTAGTCTTTAAATTCGTTGGGAGTAAGATTCATTCAAACTTATTGCTCTGTCACACATGGTATCATCCTCATCCTTGTGGACTATGTATCAACATGTCCACAATGCAGCCAGAAAGAAAGAAAAAAAGAAAGAGAATGAGCCCGCCCCCCCACCACTTCCTTTAGAACTCAATCCAGATGTGACACATTTTATATCTGCTTACATATCATTAGCCATAATTTTATCACAGAACTGTACCTAAATGAAAGGGAAGTTGAGAAATGTAGTCCTTTTTTTACATGCCCAGCTAAACTCTTAAGGGTTTCTTTCTTTTTTTTTTTTTAATGAGAGAAGACGAGGAGAACATGTACTGTGAACAACTAAGACTGCCATATACCTCTTGCATAAACTATGCATATTTGTGTCAGTTTTACTTAGCACAAAATTTTTCTCTCTAACAATTACTTTCATAAGGACCAAAACACAGGGTTATACAGGGTGTACAATGCAAAATTTACATGGCCATACATGACAATCTTGTTTATGATATTTTAATTCTATCTATAAATTAATTAATGCTGACTCTTTGGTTACAAACGCAACCTTTATAAATACTGGCTTTAAAAATAACTTCCAGGAATATAGAGACAAAAGCAGTAAACAAATTTCTAAAACTTATATTAAATATATATTATTTAATTTTTTTCAAAAATATAAATATGTGGACATTCAGGGAAACATAGCAGAGTGAGAAATGTCCTCAGCTCTCTCCCCTTGAAACAACAATAAGCTGAACATCTAAAAGTCAACAAAAAACACCCAAACTGCACACCAGCACGTCTGAGTGTGGGACCTGAGCATTAAGAGCTATCACAGGTCAGAACTCCAGGTGTCGGTCGGTGGACAGGGAGAAATAAAGAAGCTGTCTCCCGCAGCCTCTGGAGCTCCCTGCAGGAGAAGGGGAGGGGTGAAGGTGCGACAACTTTCCTGAACAGTTCAGCCCTGCTTGGAAGTGCTTTGAGTTCCACGCAGCCGGCAGCAGGGCCCAGTCACCAGGGCAAAAAGCAGAGAAGCGGGATGGGACCACAGAGAAACAACAGTTGATTTTTACCAGCCTTGTTTTGGCTGAGCCGCAGCCCCATACCCACAACCCAGAGGGCCCCTCATCCCATACCTTCCGAGCCCAAACACCGCAGAGAATCTGAGACTGTCGCTGACACTGACAGCGACTGAAACTAAGGGTAGTGAGCGTGTTTAAATATCTACGAGAAAATAAAAAAAAGATATTATTTGGGCTTTATACAAAGCAGGTATCCAAGAGGCTTAGACGCCACCTACTGGAAACTAAAAGAAAAGCGCCTTCTTTGCAGCAGGCTAAAGAGAGACCTTTATATAATCATTCTGGAAAAACAGCAGAATACACTTTCATTCATGCCCAGGCGAAGATATAGTCCATTAAACACCATGAACAACCAAGGTGACAAGGCACTCAGAAAAAAAGAGCAAAATCTCCAGAAAATAAGCCTAAGAACATAGAAATATGCGAATTAAATTACAGAGAATTCAGAATGGTACTTCTGAAAAAACTCAGTGAGTTCTGAAACGAGTCACATCAACAATTTCAGGAACTAAAAAAACAACTAGATGAGCAGAGCAAGGAGACAAATCGCAAAAAGAACGAAATAGAAAATCTAAGGATGAAGAACACACTGCACGAGTTGAAAAATGAAATAGCAAGCATGGGAAATAGAGTTGACCAAATGAAGGAAAGGGTCAGTGATATTGAAGACAAATCTAGAAATAAATCAGAAGGTAGAAGGGAGAAACAGAGGAATGAAAAATAATAAAAGAGAAATACAAAAACTGGCTGATAACATTAGGAAAGAAAACATAAGAATAATGGACATTATCAAATGGGAGAAAAAGGAGCAGGGACTAGAAAGCATTTTCAGACAAACAGTGGATGAGAATTTCTCAAATCTAAGGAAGGAGCTGGAGCTTGGAATTCAAGAAGTCAACAGAACACTCAATATTCTCAACCCAAAAAGGCCTTCACCGAGACACTTTGTACTAAAGTTATCAAAAATCAATGACAAACATAGAATTCTCAGGACACCCAGAGAGAAGAAAATGGTAACTTATAAAGGAAAAACCCATTAGATTATCCTCAGACTTCTCGACGCAAACCTTACAAGCCAGAAAGGAGTGGAATCAAATATTTAAACTACTAAGTGAAAGGAACTACCAGCCTAGAATAATGTATCAAGCTTAGCTCTCTTTTAGATATAAAGAAGAAATAAAGACCTTTCTAGACATACAAAAATTGAGGGAATTCCACATTACGAGGCCTACACTACAGGAATACTGAAAGGGGTCAGCTCACCTAAAACACAATAACAAAAAAAACCACATAATTAAGAGTAAAGTGACTATCAGGCAAATAGAAGCTGAGGAGTGAAACCCATACTAAGAACAGGGCATTATAAACTGAATAATAAGAGAATTGCTATAGCAAGATAGTAAAGAATGTTCAGCATACAGAGAAACAAATTGAGATAACAATGACTGAAAAGGGGAGGATTCAAAGATCCAAATTTGCAAAGGATAATGGAGATAAGGCACATGCAGAAGAAAAGGAATGACTGTATATTTATAACCATCCTTTTCATATTCATAATGGTAACCACACACCAAAGATTCAGAACTGAAGTATATAACATAAAACAAAAAGAACCACAGAGAAAACCCACAAAAGCCAACCAAAATAAAGAAAACAGAAACACAAGGACAAGGAAGCAATGGAAACACTGAGCCACCAGAAAGCAAAAGATAAATGGCTATAAGGAGACCTCATATTACAATAATTACCCTAAATGGAAAAGGACTGAACTTACCAATAAAAAAGCACAGAGTGCACAATGGATCAATAAACAAAACCCAACCATACGCTGCCTTCAGGAGACAAATCTCAGCTCCAAAGACAAATATAAACTCAAAGTGAAAGGGTGCAAAATAATATTTCAAGCAAATGGCATTCGGAGAAAAGCAGGAGTAGCGGTACTAATATCGAAAAAAATAGACTTCGAAATAGAAAAGGTAAAGAAAGATATTGAGAGACACTTCATAATGATAAAGTGAATCATGTACCAAGAAGACATAACACTTATTAATATCTATGTTCTCAATCAGGGAGCCCTGAAATATGTAAAGCAATTACTAACAGAACTAAAGGGAGAAACACACCAAAACATGATCATAGTAGTGGATCTACATAACCTACTGTTAGATATGGACAGATCATACAAACAGAAAATCAGTAAGGAAATAACATCCTTAAACGACACATTAGACCAAATGGACATAATTTACATTTACAGAGCCTTCCATCCCAAAACAGCTGCTTATACGTTCTTCTCTAGTGCACATGGTACATTCTCAAAAATCGACCACATACTGGGACACAGAGATAGCCGCAACAAATATAAGACGGTTGAAATCATACTAACCATATTCTCTGATCATAAGGCTTTGAAACTGGAGATCAACAGCAAAAAGAAATCAGGAAGAACCACAAATACATGGAGATTAAACAACATGCTTCTGAAGAATAACTGGGTCAGGAAAGAAATAAAAAGAGAGATCAAGAGATACATAGAAACAAATGATAATGATAGTACAACATATCAAAATTTTTGGGACACAGCAAAAGCAGTCATAAGAGGAAAGTTCATATCATTATAGGCCTATCTCCAAAAACAAGAATGAGCCCAAATAAACAACAGAACACTTCATCTTAAAAACTAGAAAAGGAAGAACAAATAAGCCTGAAGTCAGCAGAAGGAAAGAAATCATCAAAATTAAAGCAGAAATAAATGAAATTGAAAAGAGCAAAAAAAATTTAAAAATGAATGCAACAAAGAGCTCGTTCTTTGAGAAGGTTAATAAACTTGACAATCCCCTAGCTAGACTCACTCAAGAAAAAAGACAAAGGATTCAAATGAATAAAATCAGAAATGAAAGAGGAGAAATTATGACTGATATCACAGAAATACAAAGGATCATGCAAGAATACTATGAAAAAGTATGTAACACCAAAATTAATAACCTAGAAGAAATGGAACCGTACTTAGAAAAATACAATCTTCCTAGACTGAATCAAGAAGAACTGGAAAATCTAAATAGACAGATCTACAATATGGAAATTCCAACAATCATCAAAAATCTACAAAAAGTAAAAGTCGAGTACCAGATGGCTTCACCAGTGAATTCTACTAAAGATTCAAAGAAGACTTATTACCTATTCTCCTCAAACTCTTCCAAAAATTGAAGAGGAGGCAATACTTCCAAATACAATTTATGAGGCCAATATTACTCTGATACCAAAACCTGGTAAAGATAACACAAAAAAAGAAAACTACAGACCAATATCTCTCATGAACACAGATGCAAAAAATCCTAAATAAAATACTAGCGAACCAAATACAGCAACATATTAAAAAGATTATACACCACGATCAAGTGGGCTTCATTCCAGAGGCTCAGAGATGGTTGAACACACGCAAATTGATTAATGTGATACACCACATAAATGAATTAAAAAATCAGAATCATATGATCATATCAATAGATGCAGAAAAAGTCTTCGACAAGTAGAGCATCCATTTATGATCAAAACACTTAACAAAATCGGTATAGAAGAAAAGTACCTTAACATAATAAAGGCCTTCTATGACAAAACCTCAGCCAAAATTATACTTCATGGTGAAAAACTAAAAACCTCCCCTCTAACATCAGGAACAAGGCAAGGCTGTCTACTATTGCCACTCTTATTCAATATAATATTGGACGTCCTAGCGAATGCAATCATGCAAGAGAAAGATATAAAAGGCATCCAAATAGGAAATGAAGAAATCAAACTGTCACTATTTGCAGATGACATGAATCTCTATATAGAAAACCCTAAAGACTCCACAAGAACTCTACTAGAAACAATAAGCAAATACAATAAAGTCTCTGGATACAAAATCAATGTTCAAAAATCCATAGTGTTCCTATACTCTAATAATGAAGTGTCATAAAAAGAAGTGCAAAAAATAATTCCTTTTGCAATTGCAACAAAAAGAATAAAATACCTAGAATTTAACGAAACATGTGAAGGACCTATAAAATAGAAACTACAAGACACTATTATTAAAAGAAATCAAAGAAGATACGGAGAAATGGAAAGATATTCTGTGTTCTTAGACTGGAAGAATCAACATAGTTAAAATGACCATATTACCTAAAGCATTATACAGATTTAATGCAATCCCCATCAAAATCCCATCCGCATTTCTTAAAGAAATAGAACAAGAAATCATCAGATTTGTATGGAAGCACAAAACACACCGAATTGTCAAAGCTATCCTGAGAAAAAAAAACGAGGCTGGAGGCATCACTCTGCCCGACTTCAAATTATACTACAAAGCGACAATAATCAAAACCAAGGTATTAACAACAAAATAATTTTTGACAAAAAGCCAAAAACATTCAGTGGAGAAAGGAAAACCTGTTCAATAAATGGTGCTGAGAAAATTGGAGGGCCATCTGCAAAAGAATAATACTAGACTGTTGGCTATCACCACACACCAAAATTAACTCAAAATGGATTAACAAAATGCATAGAAGAAAACATAGGAACTAAACTCAAGGACCTTGGATTTAAAGAGGATTTTATGAATTTGACCTCATAATCAAGGAAAGTAAAAACTAAAATAAATGAATGGGACTACATCAAACTAAAAAGCTTCTGCTCGGCAAAAGAAATTGTTAACAGGTAAAGAGACAACCATCTGAATGGGAAAATATATTTTTGCAAGCAACACCTCCGATAAGGGCCTAATATCCAAAATATGCAAAGAAATCATACGACTCAATAACGACAAAAAAACAAGTGATCCAATCAAAAAATGGGCAGAGGACATGAATAGACACTTCTCCCTAGAGGACATACGAATGGCGAACAAATATATGAAAAGATGCTCAATATCACTAGCCATTAGAGAAATGCAAATGAAAACCACAATGAGATCTCACACCTGTTAGAATAGCTATAATCAACAGAACAAGTAATAACAAATGTTGGAGAGGATGCGGAGATAAAGGAACCCTCATACACTGCTGGTGGGACTGCAAATTGGTACAGCCACTATAGGAAAGAGTACGTAGGTTCCTCAAAAAACTAAGAATTGACCTACCGTATGATCCAGCAATCCCTCTACTGGATATTTACTCCAAAGACTTGAAAACCTATATCCGAAAAGATATTTGCACACCGATGTTCATAGTAGCACTATTCACAGTGGCCAGGACATGGAAGCAACCAAAGTGTCCTACGATAGATGATTAGCTAAAGAGGCTGTGGTACATATATACAATGGAATATTACTCAGCCATAAGAAGAGATGAAATACTGCCATTTGTGACAACCTGGATTGACCTCGAGATAATCATGCTAAGTGAAATAAGCCAGACTGAAAAAGTTGAAAATCAGATGATATTACTTATATGTGGGATATAACCTGAAAGCAACAAATAAGCAGGACAAACAAACAGAGACTTATGGACATGCATAATGGACTAGTGGTTACCAGAGGGTAGAGTTGATTGAGGAAGGAAGCAGTAGACGGGGTAAAGAGGGTCAAATATAGGGAGATGGGGGAGGGTGAAGTGCATAAAAGGGATGAAATATATGGTACCTGAAGGAAACTGGACTTTGGGTGGTAAACACACAATAGAGTATCCAAATGTCATATGATGATGTACACCTGAAAATTATATAATTGTATTAACCAAAGTTCCCCCCAATAAAGTTAATAAAAATTTTAAAAATAAAATTAAAATTAAATCCAAATAAATAAATAACAACCAAAATAAGAATTAAAATAAAAGAGGTCATAGAAAGTAAATGATAGATTGTTGTAGGATAAAAATATGTATGGTTCAAAGGAAACTGTAAGGTTAAGAAAAGGTGAGGATGTTCTTAAGGAAAGAATATTTGCAACAGCTATACAACAGATCAATACGTTTGTATTTTAGAGTAAATAACTTAAGAAGAGAGAGGTGGGGTCAAAATGATGGGCTAGGTAAAAGTATGGTTCACCTCCTTCATGATTGCATTAAAATTACAACCAAATTATAAAACAATCAACTTGGAAAAGTCCTTGAAGTCTAGGTGGTCATAACACATACATCTAGAAATATAAAGAAAAAGCCATGAAGAGACTAGTAAGAGAGGTGGACATACAAAATAGGCTGGTCTCGTATCCGTGTGTGGTGGTTGAGTACCAGGAGGGCAAGAGCAGTTGCAGAGGTCTTCCTAAAGCAATAAGAGGCCTTATCCCCACACAGGGGCTCTCCCAGCTCAAGGTTCAAGTCCTGGAAAGAGGAGTTCCCACAAAATCTAACAGTAAAAATCAGTGAGGATTCTGCCATCTGGGTATGACAGAAGGAACCTGAAAACCCAGACATCCTCCTTAAAGGGCCCATTCATAGACTCACTTGCTCACAGACACTCACCCTGGGCTATGGCAGAGGGTCAGCAGTTCAGGAGGTAAGACAGACATAAGGGGAAAGACTATGTTGTGTGGCATCAGGGTGAGGGTTAGAGAGATAGCCGCCATTTTTCCTTTGTCAGGCCCTCCTCCAGCGCAGTCTACAGATGGGCACCATCTTGCCTGCATTGAACCCTCCCCGTGCACTGCCAATTCTGAAGCTGCATTGGCCTGGTGAGATTGGCCAGTTTGATTTGTGTATCCCTGAGACCTAGCCCCACCCAACGCACAAATTGCCCTGGGCAAGTCCATTCTCAGGCAGCCAGTCCCACCCTGTGCTTTCCCTGGGCTACAGATTTGACAACAGCAGCTCTCGGCTTGCGCATAGCCCATGCATCCCATAAGAGACTTTCAATGGCAGGCCACAAGCCCTACCCCAAGCTACAGTATTTCTTAACCAGATCTCAGGTGTCTGTGGGCCCGAAGTGGGCAGCTGACTGGCCTTGATGTGACCTAAGGCTTTTATAGGAAGCCACAGATTCAGCACTGGCATGAAACCTGAATCTGCATTGGTCGGGTAAAATCTGCTCACTTTACTCTGATGACTCCACAGATCCCTGATCCACCCAACTCACGTATCACCCAAAGGATCTTCCAGTTGTGGAGTCTTACGAGCTCTGGCAAGCAGCCTCAAGCCTTGAAGTGCACTGGTCCTTTTGCTGAGCTGCCCCAGGGTGAGTACTGGGGGGTAACCGGACCTCAGCTCCCAGTGTGGTCTCTCCCACTTGCCTCTAGATCCAGCATAGGCATAAACCTTCCATAGAACACTTTGTAGTTCCTATCAGGTAGGTCTGAGCAATAAAAGACAGCAGCTGATTTTGGCCAAAATGGGAGCCCCTCCTAAAGAGCCACAGAACCAACATATCCAGTGGTTGATGTCAGATCACAACAGAGCACAACCTAACTAGCCCCATAAGTGAAACACCCTAAGTGTGAACTCAACAGGTACTCAAACCTGCTAGAGTGAATCACACTCTGAGGGGTTAGCCCCAACACAGCAACTTACACTCTGTGGGTGTTGCTAATTCCCACAGCCAGTAAGCTCGAGAGTCAATCCCATCCACTGATGTGCTAACATCAATTAAAGCTTAGGTACAACAAGAGAACACACACAACCCACATAAGAAATATGCCCAGAGACCCTGACTCAGGTGATCAGGGAGACTGCACCACTGAGCCACACAGGACACCTACTACATAAAGCCACCTAGCTAAGGCTGGGAGATGAAACAGATCTTCCTAATATATAGAAACACACACAAAAAGACAACTAAAATGAGAAAACAAAGAAACATGCTGCAAATGAAACAACAGGGAAAACTCCAGAGGAAAAAAAAAAACAACTAAAGAAAATAGAGGCAAGCAACCTATAGAGACAGAGTTCAAAACACTGGTTATGAGGATACTCGATGAACTTAGGAGGAGAATAGATGATCTCAGTGAGGACTTCAACAGAGAGATAGTAAGCATAAAAAAGGACATAGAAACCATAAAAAAGAACCAGTTGGAAATAAAGAACAAGTGAAATGAAGAATACACTAGAAGGAATCAATAGTATATTAGATGAAGCAGAGGACTGAATCAGTGAGTTGGAAGACAAAGTAGCAGAAAACACCCAATCAAAGCAGCAAAAATAACAAATCACAAAAAAAAAAAAGGAATTTTTAAGAGACCTCAGGGCCAACATCATGCATATCATCATCCATATCATAGGGGTGCCAGAAGAAGAGAGAGAGCAAGGGATTGAGAACTTATTTGAAAAAATAATGACAGAAAACTTCCCTAACCTGGCAAAGAAATTAGACATACAAGTCCAGAAAATGCAGAGTCCCAAACGAGGAACCCAAACAAACCCATACCAAGACACATCATAATTAAAATTCCAATCATTAAAGACATAGAGAGAATCTTAAAAGAAGCAAGAGAAAAGCAGCTAGTTACTTACAAGGGTACTCCCCTAAGAACGTCAGCTGATTTTTTCAACAGACACATTCTGAGCAAGAAGAGTCTGGCAGGAAATATTCAAAGTGAAAAACAAGAGCCTACAACTAAGACGACTCTACCACACCAGGCTAATGTAAAATGGAAGGTGTCATAAAGAGCTTCTCTGACAGAAAATAGCTAAAGAAATTCATCACTAGCAAGCCAGTATTACAAGAAATTTTAAGGGAACTGTAGAAAGAAGTGGGAAAAATCATAAATATGAATAATAAAATGGCAATAACTGTGTATCTATCAATCACTTTAAATGTAAATGGATTAAATGCTAGAATCAAAAGATACAGGGTAGCTGAATGGATAAGAAAACAAGACCCATACATATGCTGTGTACAAGAGACCCATTTCAGATCCAATGACACATCTAAACTGAAAGTAAAGGGATGAAAAAAGATATTTCATGGAAATAAAAATGAAAAAAAGGCTGGAGTAGTAATACCTATATCAGACAATATAAACTTTAAAACAAAGCCTATAATAAGAGACAAAGAAAGGCATTACATAATGATAAAGGGATCAATACAAGAGGACATAACCCTAGTAAATATGTATGTACCAACATAGGAGCACCTACATATAAAAGCAACTATTGACCAACATAAAGGGAGAGATGATTTGCAGTAATACATTCACAATAGGAGTCTTTGACACTTAAATGATGATGGACAGATCTTCCAGACAAAAATCAACAAGGAAACAACAGCCTTATGAATGAAGATACCAAATGAATTTAATGAATATTTTCAAAATGGTTCACCCCAAAGCAGCAAAAAATACATTCTTCTCAAGTGCACATGGAACATTTTCCAGGATAGACCACGTTAGGCTACAAAATAAATCTCAATAAATTTAAGAAGATTTAAATCATATAAAACATCTTCTCCTACCACAATGGTACGAAACTAGAAACCAACTACAAGAAAAAACTGGAAAATACACAAATACATGGAGGTTAAATAACATGCTACTAAACAGTGAATAGGTTTACAATGAGATCAAGGAATAAATCAAAAGATACCTAGAGAAAAATGAAAATGAAAACACAACAACTCAGAATCTATGGGACAAAGAAAAAGCAGTCCTAAGAGAGAAATTCATAGCAATACAGACCTACCTCAAGAAACAAGGAAGTTTTCAAATAAACGATCTAAACTTACACTTAAAAGAAGTAGAAGAACACCAAATAAAACTCAAAGTGAGTAGAAGGAAGAAAATAATAAAGATCAGAGCAGAAACAAAATAAATTGAGTCCAGAAAAACAACAGAAAAGATCAATGAATCCAAGAGCTGGTTCTATGAAAGGATAAACAAAATTGATAGACCTTAAATCAGACTCATCAAGAAAAAAAAAAGAGGACCCAAACAAAGCAAATCAGAAATGAAAGAAGAAAAGTAACTACAGACTCTACAGAAATACAAAAGATTACAGGAAATTACAAGCAATATATCCCAACAAATTCAACAATCTGGAAGAAACGGATATATTCCTAGAAACATGCAATAACCCAAGAGTGAGTCAAGAAGAAAACAGAAAATATGAACCAACCAATTACCACCAACAAAATTGAATCCGTAATCAAAACTCTCAAAAAACAAGTCCTAGAACAGATGACTTCATAGGGGAATTTTATTAAACATTCAAACATTCAAAGAACATCTAGTTTACTAAACTATTCCAAAAAATTCAAGAGAATGGAAAGTTCCCTAACTCTCTTTACAAATCCACCATTACCCTGATTCCAAAACCAGACAAAGGCATTATTAAAAAAAAAAAAGAAAACTATTGGCCAATATCCCTGATGAACACTGATGCGAAAATCAACAAAAAGTTAGCAAACTGAATTCAACAATACATTTAAAATATCATACGCCATGATCAAGTTGGATTTGTTCCTGGGGTGCAAGATAGTTTTAATATCCACAAAACAATTAGTGTGATACTCCACATTAACAAATTGAAAGGTAAAAATCATATAATCATATCAATAGGTGCAGAAAACCATTTGATGAAATCCAGCATCCATTTATGGTAAAAACTCTCAGCATAGTGGGAATAGAGGGAACATACCTCAACATAATAAAAGCCATATGTGACAAACCTACAGCTAACTTCATATTCATTGGGGAAAAGTTAAAAGTGTTTTCCTTAAAATTAAGAACAAGACAAGGATGTCCACTTTCAGTTACAAAATTAATATTCAGAAGTCAGTTGCATTATTATACACCAATGAAAAATTATCGGAAAGAGAAATTAAGAAAACAATCCTATTTACATCAAAAACAAAATACCAGGAAATCAAATTAACCAAGGAGGTAAAAGACCTATTCTAAGAAAATGATGTCATTGAAAAAAGAAATTGAAGAAGAAACAAATAAATGGGATCATATACCATGCTCATAATAGGAAGAGTCAATAGCGTTAAAATGGCCATACTACCCAAAGCAATCTATAGATTCAATGCAATCCTGATCAAAATACCAATAGTATTTTTCAGAGAACTAGAACAAATAATTCAAATATTTATATGGAACCATAAAAGATCCTGAATAGCCACAGCAATCTTGAGAAAGAAGAACAAAGTTGGTGGTATCATCAACTGATATCAAGCTACACTACAAGATCATAGTGATCAAAACAGCATGATACTGGCATAAAAACAGATATGTAGATCAATGGAACAAAACAGAGAGCCCATAAATAAATCCATGCTTATATGGTCATTTAATATATGACAAAAGAGGCAAGAATATACAATAGGGTAAAGATGATCTCTTCAACAAATGGTGTGGTAAAACTGAACAGACACATAAAAAAAAATGAAACTGGACCACCTTCTTACACCATGTAGAAGAATAAACTCAAAGTGGATTAAAGACTTAAATGTAAGACCTGAAACCTTAACACTTGTAGAAGAAAACACAGGCAGTAAACTCTCCAATATGGTTATTAGTAATTTTTTTCCAGTATATCTCCTCAGACAAGAGAAACAAAAGAAAAAATAAACAAATGGGATTACATCAAACTAAAAATTTTTGCGCAGCAAAAGGAAACCATCAATAAAACGAAAGATGACCTACTGAATTGGAGAAGATATTTGCCTGTGATACATCTGACAAGAGGTTAATATCCAAAATTTAGAAAGAACTCATATAACTCAACAAAAAAAAAACAAACAATCTGATTAAAAAATGAACAGTGGACCTGAATAAGTATTTCTCCAAAGAGGAAATATAGATGGCCAATATACATATGAAAATATCTCAAAATCAGTAATCATCAGAGAAATGCAAATTAAAACCATAATGAGATATCACCTCACATCTATCAGAATGGCTATCATCAATAAATCAAAAAACAAGTGTTAGCAAGGATGCAGGGAAAATAGAAACCTCATACATTGTTGGTGGGACTACAAGTTGGTACGGCCACTACGGAAAAGAGTTTGGAGGTTCCTCAAAAAGTTAAAAATAGAACTATCTTTTGACCCAGCAATTACACTTCTGGTTATTTAGCCAAAGGAAAACGAAACACTAATTTGTAAAGATCTATGCACCTTTAGATGTTCACTGAAGTGCTATTCACAATAGCCAAGATATGGAAGCAAACTAAGTGCCCACCAATAGATGACTGGATAAAGAAGTTAAGGTACATATATACAACAGAATATTACTCAGCCATAAAAAATGAAATCTTAACATGAATGGACCTAGAGTGTACTATGCTGATTGGAATAATTCAGACAGAGTAAGGTAAATACCATAGGATTTCACTTACATGTGGAATCTAAAGAACAAAAGAAACTAAACGAAAAAAGTCTCACAGATATAGAGAACAAAGTGGTGACTGCCAGAGGTAGTGGGGTTTGGGAACTGGGTGAAAAAGGTGAAAGGATGAAGAAGTACAAATTAGTAGTTGTAAAACAGTCATGCGAATGTAAAGTTCAGCATAGGGAATATAGTCAATATTAGTATAAGGGCTATGTGCAGAGACAGATGGGTACTAGAGTAATCAGAGAGATCACTTCATAAGTTATGTAAATGTATCACCACTGTACTATACACCTGAAACTAATATAAAATAAAGTTTAAAACATAACAGTAAAAATAAATCAATTAATTAAAGCAGTAACTGCCAAGAAAGTAGTAAAAATCATATGCAACTAACTTTTTCATTTATAAAAATGTCATAGTCCATTGGGTTTTTTTCTGTGTCATGGTTATTTTCAGTAAGAACTGCAAATTCATTGTTTTCATTCCTTAATTCATAAAGAATATGCTGAAAATCAACTGCAGCTTCCAGAGGCTCAATTCCATAAGAAATATTTTCAAATTGCAGTATTCCTCTGTAAAATTAAGGATAAAAATTTAAGTGCTTTTAATCAATTCTACATTATATAACTCGGTCATAATCAAAAAAAAAGGAGAAAATATAGAATGTTTTTGAGCTCAGTATTTTGACTCAAATTCTTTATGTTTGGGGGGTGATTCTGAATAAACAAAAGATCTCTCCCAATCCACAAAACTAACTTCCCATTTCATTTTTTTATAGTTATAAATGCAGCAGAAGTTATGTAATCCACACTAGGTGTACAAGTATACAGCATTTATAGTGATCAAGAAATTCTCCTGTCCTCCAGTCAGTGACTTAGCAAAAGCACTATAGAAATCTTGATGAATTTCTCCATGGTTTGAACTGATTTATAAAAATGATTACAATGCTTATATTATAATAGGCTATATATTAAGCAATTTTATTGATAAAAATATAATTTAGCAGTAATTATGAAAAGGCACTTATTAATTTTGATTATGTACATAGTCTGAATAAGAAATGTAAAGCAAGACCTTAAAAAGTAAAAACGTTTGTAACTATTCTTCCCTGAATACAGGTAACAGTTCAAGTGACTACTCCCTAAAAAACAAATTTCAGGGTTTCATGTAAAAGCACTGAGGAACATTTGTTTGTGAAACAAGGATCCTACACTACAAAATGAGAGTGACAAATTTCCTGACAGAATGGAGAACTCTCTAAGTACTAAGGAGGAAACCCTACAATTTTTAGAGAGTTTCAGATACTGATATTATTAGAAAAATGAGTACTATGTTAGTAATTATTTGTTTATATATAAAATTTGCTTCCTGTCTCTGAAGATGATTTTTCTTGAGAAAAAGCATGTCTTGTTTATCTTTATTTCACTTTATATCTCCGAACACTAGGCTAGTAGCTGGTATATAGTAGGTACCAAAAATACTCTATTTACTGGGGGGAAAAAAAAAAAGCTACCCTAAACTTAGCTCCTCAAACTTCCTGTAGTCAAGCACATTCAATTGTCATTGCTGTAGTTAAGTAAAAAAGCAAGCAAAATAAGTCAGACAGAAAAAGTTAAGAACTGTATGATTTCACTAATATATAAAATATAAAACTGAAAGCAACAAACCAATAAGACAAAAAAAAAAAACTCATAGATACCGACAACAGTTTTGTAGACAACAGTTTAGGAAAATGGGAGAGGGGGAAGGCAGATGAGGGTAAAGAGGATCAAATGTATGGTGATATAGATTTGACTTTAGGTGGTGAACACATGATGCAATGTACAGATGATGTGCTATCAAATCATACACTTGAAACCTATGTAATTTTATTAAACGATGTTATTCCAATAAATTTAATTTAAAAAATAGAGAGAGAGCAAGGACACCAGTAAATATAAATGGTCAAGGAAGTTAGAAATTCTCTGGTCAGTGAGGAAAGTAAGGAGAGGTAAAAGAAACATGTTCAACAGAGAATATAACTGAATAATCTCTTCACGAGAATTTTCTTCCAGCTCCACACTTAATGTCAACATAACAAATTCAGCAGCAAGTATCACAACTATGATGTTCACATATCAATAGCAGAAAATACATAACCTCAGTCCAGAGCACGTGCTGAGTGTGACAATGGAATTCGGATATCCTTCAATATATCCTTGGTGGTAGCATTGAGTCTAGAAAAGAAAAAAGTAAGGTGGTTACTTAAGAATTGACAAAACTTTCTAATGATTTCTTACTTGATAGAACTTTCTGAATAGTTTTCATAGGCTACACAGTTCATATCAGTATGAATAAAGTGACATTCAGAAAAAAAGGCTCCCTACATTTGCCACTTTTACTATATTAACTATATTAACTAGCATGACAAGCAATAGGTAGACTTCATAATAAGAGTTTCAATTCATGAAGAAGATATAAATATCCCAAATTTGTATTCACTTAATAACATAGCTTCAAAATATATAAAGCTGAAATCGAAAGAATAAAAAAATAGAGAAGTGTATAGTTATAGTAAAAGATTTTAAACATACACTCTGTCAGTAACTGATAAATCAAACATTCAGAATCTATAGATGATTTGTACAGCATGTTAACAACCTAGTGTAAGTAGAACACTACACTTTAAAATTGTAGCATGTGCTTTCTTTTTCAAGAACAGGGAACATTTACAAAAACAAAATCATATTCTTGCCATGAAGTATAAGAAAAAAATTTTAAACAACTGAAATCATACAAAATTTGGTCTCTGGTCACAGTACAATTAAGCTAGAGATCTAACAAATATCATCACAGAAAAAAAGGAAGTTTATATAATTTCTAAGACTCAACAGTGCTATAACTTTTGTAGAAATCAATGTAAGATTTCTTATTAACACACTGCTTTATGTAAAAAGTAAGAAGAGAAAAGAAGGAGCAAGAAAATAAAACTGATGGTCCTATACGATATAAATGAAGTAACAAGGTGTCCAATTCAATATTTTTAAAAATTTTTATTACATACTAACTATGTGCCAGGCATTATTCTAGGCCTTTGAGATATATCAGTGAATAAAACAGACCAAAAGCCTTGCTTTCATGAAGACTATATTGCATTGGAGAAACAGAAAATAAATTAAATAGATATAAATATATGGAACATCATATATTGATAATCATTGTGGATAAAAACAAAACAGATAATGTAAAAGAGTAGTAAGGTTAAGAGAGCAATTTAAAAATAGGAGTTAGTTGAGGACTAATGGAGTGATTTTGAGTAAAGACATGAAGGAAATGAGAGAGAAAAACATGTGAGTATACTGGAAAAGAGCAAGCACCTGGATCAGAAGAAATACAAAGTTTAAAGTTTGTGAAAAGAGAATATGTCTGGTATAACTGAAAAATAGCAAAGATAAATGTGGTTGGAACAGATGAGCAAGGTACAGAATAATAGGAAATTAGGTCAGGCAGGTAGAGGACCAAACTGTATAACGACTGTAGGATACTGAAATGACTTTGGTTTTCACTTTGTAAGCAATAGGTGGTCATTCTATTGCGGGTTCTGAGCAGAGAAGCGACATGATCTGACCAGATCTTAAGAGAATCTATCTGTTTTTTGTGCTGAGAATTGACTGAGGGGATAGGCAAAGTGTGGAAACAGGGAGATTATTCAAGAATTTACGGTGATGTGATGTAACTAGACCACCCAGACTAGCTTCTGCTGGGATTCCTCCACTAAAACCCATCTCATATAGCTTATTTGGAAAAGAGTGGTATCAGTGAATGAAGACACAGGAAGAGGGTGGATTCTGGATATATAATTTGAAGGATAGATTCAATAGGATTCTTGATGGATGGGATAAGGCATAAAAAAGAAAAGGTATTCAATCTACGAATTTGTTGGTGTTTGCTTTTATTATTCTTTAATTTATATTCATTTATTCAACAAAATAAAAATAAATAATTAATCAAATGGTACTTATGTTCTAGGCAAAGTGGAAGGTGCTAAGTCGATCCATCCAGTTTGTCTTTAATTTACGAAGATTTCAAGAAAGCATAATAATGGGGGAAATGAAGCAATAAATGGATTCCTTACTACATCCCTATGAATAGACTTCTGTATTAGGAAAACATTTATTCAGTGTAAAAAAAGGTTTTTAAAAATCTGTAAAACAGAAACATGGTGGAGTGAGAGATGTCCTCAGATCTCCCCCTGAAACAACAATAAGCTGAACATCTAAAACTCAACAAAAAACACCCAAACTGCACAACAGCACATCTGAGCATGGGATCTGCGCATAAGAGATATCAGAGGGGATGGAGAAGAAAGAGCAAGAAGAAGGCTGTGGACTGGGAGAAATAAAGAAGCTGCCTCTCACAGCCACGGGAGCTCCTTCCAGGAGGAGAGAGAGGGATGAAGGTGCAGTGACTTGCCTGATCAGACTGCCTGGAAGTGCCAGAACTTCTAGCAGCTAGCACCAGGGCCCACTCATCAGGGCAGAAAGCAGTGAAGCGGGACGAAACTGCAGAGGAACAACAGCTGATTTATGCTGACCCCAGTTGCAAAACTGAAGCTGAGCCACAGCCCCCAACTCCCAACCCAGAAGGCCCCTCCCCCCATACGCTCCAAGACCGATCACCACAGAACCACAGGGGAATCTGAGCAAACACTACTGAAACTGCTACTAACACTGACAGGAACTGAATATGAGAATAGCAAGTGTGATTAAATATCAACAAGAAAATTTAAAAAGGCATTATTAAGGCTTTATATAGAGAAGGGATCCAAGAGGCTTAGACGTCACCTACTGGAAACCAGAAGAAAAGTGCCTTCTTTGCAACGTGCAAAAGAGAGACCTTTATATAATAAATCTTCTTTCTGGACAAACACAGAATACACTTCCATTAATTCCCAGGTGGAGAAATAGTTCATTAAACACCATGAACAACCAAGGTGACAAGCATCTCAGAAAGAAAGAAAAAAATCTCCAGAACACAAGCATACAGACACAGAAATATGCAACTTAAATGACAGAGAATTCAGGATGGTACTTCTGAAAAACCTCAATAATATCCAAAACAACTCAAATCAACAATTCCAGGAATGAAAAAACAACTAGATGAGGACAGCAAGGAGATTGACTCCCACAAAAGGAACTAAATAGAATTTCTAGAGATGAAGAACACACTGCAAGAGTTGAAAAATGAAACAGCAAGCATGGGAAATAGAGTTGACCAAATGAAGGAAAGGGTCAGTGATATTGAAGACAGAAATCTAGAAATAAATCAGAAGGAAGAGAGAAACCGAAGAATGAAAAATGATGAAAGAGAACGTCAAGAACTAGCTGATACCATCAGGAGAGGAAACATAAGAATAATGGGCATTACCGAAGGTGAGGAAAAGGATCAAAGACTAGAAAGCATTTTCAGACAAGTAGTGGATGAGAATTTCCCAAATCTAAGGAAGGAGCTGGAGCTTGGAATTCAAGAAATCAACAAAACACCCAATTATCTCAACCCAAAAAGGCCTTCACCAAGACACATTGTATTAAAGTTATCAAAAATCAACAACAAAAATAGAATTCTCAGGCAGCCAGGGAGAAAAAAAATGGTAACTTATAAAGGTAAACCCATTACATTATCCTCGGAGTTCTCAGTGCAAATCTTACAAGTCAAAAAGGAATGGTATCAAATATTTAAACTGTTAAGTGAAAGGATTACCAGCCTAGAATAATGTGTCCAGCAAAGCTGTCCTTTAGATATGGAGAAATTAAGTCTTTTCCAGACATACAAAAATTGAAGGAATTCTCCACAACAAGGCCTGCACTACAGAAAATACTGAAAGGAGTCAGTTCACCTAAAACAAAAAAATACATAATTAGGAGTAAAGTGACTATCAGGCAAATAGAAACAGAGTAGTGCACCCCTTACCAAGAACAGAGCATTATAAGCTTAAATAATAAGAAGAGAATCACTATAGCAAGATAATAATGAATGTTCAGCATACATAGGAATAAACTGAGATAACAATGACTGAAAGGGGAGGATTCAAAGATCCAAATTCACAAAGGAGAAAGAAGATAAGGCACATGCAGAAGAAAATAGATGACTGTATAACTATCCTTTTCATATTTGTAGTAGTAACCACACGCCAAAGATTCAGAACTGACGTATATAATATACAAGAAGAAGAACCAGAGGCAAAACCCACAAAAGCCAACCAAAATAAAGAAAACAGAAACACAAGGACAAGGAAGCAATGGAAACACCGAGCCACCAGAAGGCAAAAGATAAAGTGGCTATAAGAAGACCTCATATTTCAATAATTACCCTAAATGGAAAAAGACTGAACTCACCAATAAAAAGGCACAGAGATGCACAATGGATCAATAAACAAAACCCAACCATATGCTGCCTCCAGGAGACATATCTCAGCTCCAAAGACAAATATAAACTCAAAGTGAAAGGGTGCAAAATAATATTTCAAGCAAATGGCATTCAGAGAAAAGCGAGAGTAACGGTACTAATATCGAACAAAATAAATTTCAAAATAAAAAAGATAAAGAAAGATACTGAAGGACAATTCATAATGATAGAGGGAATCATGCACCAAGAAGACATAACACTTATTAATATCTATGCTCTCAATCAGGGAGCCTTAAAATATGTAAAGCAATTACTAACAGAACTAAAGGGAGAAACACACCAAAACATGATCGTAGTAGGGGATCTACATAACCTACTGTTAGATATAGACAGATCATACAAACAGAAAATCAGTAAGGAAATAACATCCTTAAACGACACAGTAGACCAACTGGACATAATTGACATTTACAGAGCCTTCCATCCCAAAACAGCTGCTTATACGTTCTTCTCTAGTACACATGGTACATTCTCAAGAATCGACCACATACTGGAACACGGAGAGCCTCAACAAATATAAGAGGGTTGAAATCATACCAACCATATTCTCTGATCATAAGGCTTTGAAACTAGAGATCAACTGCAAAAAGAAATCAGAAAGAACCACAAATACATGGAGATTAAACAACATGCTTCTGAAGAATAACTGGGTCAGGAAAGAAACAAAAAGAGAGATAAAGAGATACATAGAAACGAATGATAATGATAGTACAACATATCAAAACTTTTGGGACACGGCAAAAGCGGTCATAAGAGGAAAGTTCATATCATTACAGGTCTATCTCCAAAACAAGAATGAGCCCAAATAAACAATCTGACAGTTCATCTTAAAAAACTAGAAGATGAAGAACAAACGAGGCCTAAAGTCAGCAGAAGAAAAGATATCATCAAAATTATAGCAGAAATAAAACTGAAAACAACAACAACAAAAAAAAAACAATAGAAAAAATAAATACATCAAGGAGCTGGTTCTTTGAGAATGTTAATAAAATTGACAAACCTCTGGCTAGACTCACATAAGAAAAAAGACAAAGGATTCAAATAAACAAAATTAGGAATGAAAGAGGGAAAATTACGACTGACATCACAGAAATACAAAGGATCATGCAAGAATACTATAAAAAAGTATATAACACCAAAATTAATAACCTAGAAGAAATGGAACAGTACTTAGAAAAATACAATCATCCTAGACTGAATAAAGAAGATCTGGAAAATCTAAATAGACCGATCAGCAGTATGGAAACTGAAACAATCATTAAAAACCTACCAAAAAGTAAACTCCAGGACCACATGGCTTCATCAGTGAATTCTACTAAACATTCAAAGAAGATTTAATACCTATTCTCCTCAAACTCTTCCAAAAATTGAAGAGGAGGCAATACTTACTAATTCATTTTACAAGGCCAATATTACTCTGATACCAAAACCTGGTAAAGATAACACAAAAAAGAAAACTACACACCAATCAATCTCTCTCATGAACACAGATGTAAAAATCATAAATAAGATACTAGCAAACCGAATACAGCAACATATTAAAAAGATTATACACCACAATCAAGTGGGCTTTATCCCAGAGGCTCAGGAATGGTTCAGCACACACAAATTGATTAATGTAATACACCACATAAACAAATTAAAAAATAAGAATCATATGATGTCATAAGTAGATGCAGAAAAAGCCTTCGACAAGTACAGCATCCATTTATGATCAAAACACTCAACAAAATCGATATAGAAGAAAAGTACCTTAACATAATAAAGGCCATATATGACAAACCCTCAGCCAACATTATACTTAATCGTGAAAAACTAAAACCTTCCCGCTAAAATCAGGAAGAAGGCAACGCTCTCCACTATCTCCACTCTTATTCAATATAACATTGGAGGCCCTAGCGAGAGGAATCAGACAAGAAAAAGATATAAAAGGCATCCAAATAGAAAACAAAGAAGTCAAACTGTCACTATTTGTGGATGACATGATTCTCTATATAGAAAATCCTAAAGACTCCACAAGAACACTACTAAAAACAATAAGCAAATACAGTAAAGCCTCTGGATACAAAATCAATGTTCAAAAATCCATAGTGCTCCTATACTCTAATAATGAAGCATCAGAAAAAAAAGTAGAAAAAATAATTCCTTTTGCAATTGCAACAAAAAGAATAAAATACCTAGGAATAAATTTAACAAAACAAGTGACAGACCTATATAATGAAAACTACATGACCCTATTAAAAGAAATTGAGGAAGATACAAAGAAATGGAAAGATATTCCGTGTTCTTAGTTTGGAAGAATCAACATAGTTAAAATGACCATATTACCTAAAGCATTATACAGATTTAATGCAATCCCCATCAAAATCCCATTCGCATTTCTTAAACAAATAGAACAACAACAAAAAAAATCATTAGATTTGTATGGAAGCACAAAAGACCCCGAATTGCCAAAGTCATTCTGAGAAAAAAGAACGAGGCTGGAGACATCACTCTGCCTGACTTCAAATTATACTACAAAGCAACAGTAATCAAAATGGCATAGTATTGGCAGCAAAACAGACGCACAGACCAGTATAACAGAATCAAGAGTCAAAAAGTAAACCCATATTTATACGGGCAAATAATTTATGACAAAGAAGATAAAAACATACAAAGGAGAAAGGAAAGCCTCTTCAATAAATGGTGCTGGGAAAATTGGAGGGCCACCTGCAAAAGAATGAAACGAGACTGTTGGCTATCACCGCACACCAAAATTAATTCAAAATAGATTAAGAACCTGAATGTAAGACCTGAAACAACAAAATGCATAGAAGAAAACATAGGAACTAAACTCAAGGACCTTAGACTTAAAGAGGATTTTACGAATTTGACCTCAAAGGCAAGGGAAGTAAAAGCTACATCAAACTAAAAAGCTTCTGCTCAGCAAAAGAAATTGTCAACAAGGTAAAGAGACAACCATCTGAATGGGAAAATATATTTGCAAGCAACACCTCAGATAAGGGCCTAATATCCAAAATATACAAAGAAATCATACGACTCAATAACAACAAAAAAACAAATGATCCAATCAAAAATAGGCAGAGGATCTGAACAGACACTTCTCCCTTGAGGACATACAAATGGCCAACAAATATATGAAAAGATGCTCAACATCAATAGCTATTAGGGAAATGCAAATCAAAACCACAATGAGATACCTGTTAGAATAGCTATAATCAACAGAACAAGTAATAACAAATGTTGGAGAGGATGTGAAGAAAAAGGAACTCTCATACACAGCTGGTGGGACTGCAAATTGGTACATCCACTATGGAAAACAGTATGGAGGTTCCTCAAAAAACTAAGAAATGATCTACCGTATGATCCAGCAATCCTACTGGGTATTTACTCCAATACTGAAAACCCATATCTGAAAAGATATTTGCACACCGATGTTCATAGCAGTACTATTCACAGTGGCCAGGGAATGGAAGCAACCAAAGTGTCCTACGATAGATGATCGGCTAAAGAGGCTGTGGTACATATATACAATGGAATATCAGTCATAAGAAGAGATGAAATACTGCCATTTGCGACAACCTGGATGGACCTCAAGATAATCATGCTAAGCAAAATAAGCCAGACTGAAAAATCACATGATATCACTTATATGTGGGATATAAACCTAAAAGCAACAAATGAGCAGGACAAACAGACAGAGATTCATGGACATGGACTATAGGCTAGTGGTTACCAGAGGACTATAGATTAGTGGTTACTAGTGGGGTGGAGGAGGATGGGAGAGGTAGACGGGGATCAAATATATGGTAGCTGAAGGAAACTGGACTCTGGGTGGTAATCACACAACAGAATATATAGATGTCAAGTTATAATATACACCTGAAAATTATATAATTGTATTAACCAATGTTACCCCAATAAACTTTTAAAAAATGCTACAAAAAATCTATAAAATATAGAACTTAAATCTTACCTGAATATTTGAAGAATGAGAATTCACAGATCCTTGATTATACAAATAAACCATGAAATTATCTGCTAAAAAAAATCTAAACATAAAAAAGTAAGAGAACTTTAAAAGTTATTCTTTAAAACATATATAGCAAACACTCTCAGACCAAATCTGACCTACCTTTGTTATGTAAATAAAATTTTATTGGAACTCAGCCAGATCATTGAATTATGTGTGGTCTATGGCTGCTTTTCTGCTACAACAGCAGAACTGAGTCATTTTGACAGAAATAGAATGGTCCTCAAAGCTAAAAATATTTACTATCTGGACTTTTAGAGAAAACGTTTGCCAACCCCTGACAAAGGTAGTATTTTCTTTTGACATATATCTAATTTTTTATTCAAAGCAATACACATTTACTCAAAATAATTTTCCTACTTCAAAGAACTCTTTTAAAGAAAATAATGAGAAGGGACTACAAGACAAAAGCATTTTAAAATTTACAAAGATATGAACTGAAGGTGGGATTATAAGAGTTATCTGTTCTTTCATTCTTTCTAAATTTAACTACCATGCATATATACTACCTTTATAATAAAGTAGAAGAGTATTGTGTGAAAGTCATGTAAATTTGAACATAGGTACTAAAACTATAAGTCTAAGTTAAACCTTCCCTAGTATCTTTCCTTGTACTTATGCTATTTTAGTTAGGCTTCCTTACCTCATGCTCACTCCTCAATCCAATGTGATGTAATTAGACCACCCAGACTAGCTTCCGCTGGGAATCCTCCACTAAAATCCATCTCATATAGATTACTAATGACCACTAACTGTCAGGTCCACCTACTGTAAGGCACTTCATACTGCTGACCACATTCTTCTTTAAACCATCTATTCTTCGCCTTCAATCATACCATTTCCCCCTAGTTGTCCTCATACCTTTCTGTCTCCTTCTATATATCCCTTCATCTGGATGCTTTCTTCTTCTTTAAATATTTCCATGGCATTCATTTCTGGGTTGTTTTTCCTTCTCACCTTTAATATTCATCTCCACCTCTATAGATTTATCTTGTTCACTTTTGGTTTTTCACTTATATCTACATAAAAAGATAGCTTTCAAAGCTACACCTCTCTCTCATGTTCCAAACAAAATTTAATTTCAGACTAGACATTTCTGCTGGGATAGCCCACAAGCACTTCACATACAATCTCTCCAAAAATGAGCCCATATTTGCTCTTACTCAGATCTGTTCCTCTTCTCCTTCACTGCTCCACTACATCTTTGCCACTACTGTTATCTAATGTTAGATAATCTTTTTCCTGCCACTTCAGTATATCTCAAAAAAAATCCCTACCTTCATACAGTCATAGTTCTGATTCTCATTATTTCTTATATAAGTTATTTGCAATGGCATAATTGGCATTGCACTGTCATATCATTATGCATGTGACTTCCCAAAAAAATATACACATGCTCTATCCAACTACCATACTACCATCCCTATATTTTTACCACTGTTCAAAGTCCTGAAAAGATGTTCAAATGTAATGTTAGTTTTCCCACTTTCCTTCTTACACACCTTAAAAAGTTCTTCATGTTATCATTTGCCATAGTTTTCTTCCCTTCTGTCTACAGGAGTAGATTAACTCTTACTCAATGCCATTCCTTGGCATCTTACACAATGAAATCACCTGCTTACACATCTCTCCTGAAGAAACTTCCCCTCAGCCAAAAAAAAAAAAAACTTTCTTCTTTCTTAGAAAACATTTATCTGAGCCTACTCTTTCTTCTCTGTCCAATGTTTTTGAACATTTCTCTATACTTACTACATTTGCTGTCTCACAATTCACCTCTCCCTAATTCCACGTAGTCTAAACCTAAAATTTAACTGAGACAGTCCTCTTAAAAGTCACTTTCAAGCTAGCTTTTCTCAACAGGGTTTCCATCAGAGAACTAAACCCTACAAAAAGTTATTTCAACTATTTTCTCAATTCTCTGAATGATAATACATAGCTAGTAGTATTTTCCATAAACTATTCACTACTTCCCATTCAGCGTATGATCTAATTTCTGTATTAAATCTCTTATTCCATATCCCTAGTGGTGAACCTGCCTCCTTAATCAAATACTAACTGATATAATCAATTACAAACTTGTTTCTTATTTTGGCATCATGGCTTGATTATATAGATCCTGCTGGTTCCACCAACTTAAGATCACAGAGATTAATCTTCAGGAAGTGAGTGCCTATTGCTTCTGTTCCTAGCCACCCCCACCCCCCATTCACAAAAGACTACTTGAGACATTAGGACCAAAAATCTAATTAATTCACAGAAGACCATCTGTCTATCATGAAACAACTAAAAATTTTAATAACAACTACATTTATTATTTTTAATAGTCCATTTTTATTAAAAGTAAATAAATTCATATAAATAAAATGAAATCCAAAACTAAAGAATAAAAATATTACCTTTGTTTAAGGTGTACAGTGTATGGTTTCTCATCTATTGGAATAATATAGGATATCTGTTCCTAGAGAATACAGAATAACTGAGAATGAAGACAAATGTAATAGAATAAGCAAAAATAACAATTTTACATTAATTTCTCCAAACAGTGCTTAAAATGTCTTAATTAAAATGTCTCAGACTATGTGTGATTTAAAATCTATATCAAAAATTTTAGCAATTATAACTCATTCTATTTCCACAAAAATAAGTCCAATTGAAGGATTTATACAGTTTTAGTAATCTATATGTAATTGAATTATAAGCTCTTCTGAAAGAAGAGATTATGTGCTATGCCATAATGTCTATTTAGGTGGCATCAATGGGATAGTAAGATATGTCTACATAAGTGACATATTATTAAACACAAAAATTATTTTAAACATTTTCTTTAAATGTGTTCTGTTTCCTATATTTTTAAACAGAAGATTTTTAAAATTTGGTATTGTTTTTGACTCTATCACTACTATTCTCAAGTTAAAATATGGATGGCAATAAATTATACTATCAGTAGGTCAGTGAACCTGAGTAATGAGATTTTATCCAACAAAAGAGAACATGTGAAAAGCAACAGTTAGAGCATCACAGAAAAGAAAATTTTTATAAAGCATATAAAAACCAAAAGACACAAATACCAAAACACAGAAAAAGATAAGCCTTCCAGGATCTGTGATAATAAAAAGCAACCATAACACTATACAAATAAAAAATAAATACAATAAGGCAGGTTGTTGAAAGGTCTAATAAGTAGGCAAAAATGCAACAGGAAGGTTAATAACACTGGTGATAAGTTGTTGAGGTCATGTACCCAATGCTATGATGTAATGAAAAGAGCACTTTACTTCTACTGTAATCTTCCCTAAAACTCATAACTTCAGCCTAATCATGAGAAAACATCGGAGAATTCCAAATTGATGGATGTAATACAAAATATCTGAACAATACTCTTTAAAACTGTCAAGATCATGAAAAAGAAGAAAGGAAAGACTGAGAAACAGGGCAAAGGAGACTGGGGGGAAATAACTAACTGCAATGTAGTAACCTGGATGCGCTCCTAGAACAGAAAAAGTACTTTAGTGGAAAAACTGGTAAAATCAAAATAAAACCTGTAGTTTAGTTAATAGGAATGTATCAATGTTAATTTCTTAGTTTTGACAAATGTAATGTATCAATATAGTTATATAAGATGCTAGTTTTAGAAGAAACTGATTGAACATATATGAGAACCCTGTTAGTATTTTTGCAATTTTTCTGTAAATCTAATCATCCCAAGAATTTTTATTTTTTATAAGTCAAAACAAGAAATAAATTGAAGAAAGAAATAAAACAAGTATATGGTAGATAGAAGGCAGAAATACCAAACATAAGACACTGATACTGAAGTAACAGTATGTCCTAGCTTTAAAATTTGCATTGGTGAAAAAACAGTCCCTTAGTGAACCTGATCTGATATAATAACTGAAAGACAGATGCCAGAGCATCATTATCTCTTTTTAAAGTAGACCAAATGGGCAAGTTCCTCTAAGTAGTTCTTGGATGAATATTTTTATTAAAACAAAAATTTAATAATCATTAAGATTTTAGTGTACCATATATATTTCCTTTAACTATATTTTCACTATGGGAGTTAGTGTGAAATGCATTCTATTTTCAGGCTATACAGAGAAAATTAGCTAGATCCTTAAAGAAAGTAGAGTGATTGATTAATGGAGGCCAAAAAGAATTTACTAAACAATACTGGCAAATTTGTGTTTTAATTTTTAACAACAGACTTTTTAAATTTATTGGGGTAAAATTGGTTAATAAAATTATATAGGTTTCAAGTGTACGATTTGATGTCAATTGTATATTGCATTGTGTGTTCACCACCCAAAGACAAATTTCTTCTGTCACCATATATTTGACCCTCTTAGTTTCCTTTCCCCTCCCCACTTTCCCTCTGGTAACCACTCAACTGTTGTCCACGTCTATGAGTTTTTGTTTATTTGTTCATTTTGTTCGTTTGTTCTTTTCAGTTTTATATTCCACTTATGATTGAAATATTATGGTTCTCAACTTTTTCTGTCTGGCTTATTTTGCTTAGCATGATAATCTCAAGATCCATCTATATTGTCACAAATGGCAGTATTTCATCTTTTCTTATGGCTGAGTAATATTCCATTGTATATACGTACCACAACTTTATCCGATCACCAATCAAAGGGCACTTCAGTTGCTTCCATGTCTTGGCCACAATGAATAATGCTGCCATGAACATCAGGGTGCATATATCTTTACAGATAAATGTTTTTCAAATTTGGAGGTAAATACCGAGAAGAAGGATTGCTGAGTCATATTGTAATTCTTAATTTTTTGAGGAGCCTTCATACTGTTTTCCATAGTAGCTGTACCAATTTACATTCCCACCAGCAGAAGATGAGGGTTCCTTTTCCCCCACAACCTCTCCAACACTTGTTACTTGTCTTGTACTTGTTATCTGGAGAATAATAGCCATTCTAACAGGTGTGAGGTGGTATCTCACACCTCACACGGGGTTTTGATTTGCATTTCCCTAATAGCTAGTGAAGTTGAGTATCTTTTCACGTCTGTTAGCCATTTGTACATCTTCTTAGAAGTGTCTGTTCAGAACTAACAACAGACTTTTGATGATTAAGAAATTCTGTCCCTTCTGGAACTTCCTCCATATAATTTCTCAAATAAGTCTACCAGAATGTTATTTGCAACATGTCAGAATAACAGTTTCAGTAAACACTTTTTCTGAACACCTACTCAAATAGTTCCAAAACCACCTTCACAAAATATATTTTAGTAAAGGTCTGTAATCCCTGTAGATCTTTAAATATTTGGGGACCCAGAAGTAGATTTATCTGAATTTACAGTGATCTATATTGACAATTCATTTTTCTGTTTCACAAAAACTATGGACTAGTTCCCTAGAAGTAGAGTCTAAAACAAAGATACTTTTTTTATAAGTGCTTTATTGAGGCAGTACTCTCAGGAGAAACTTGTAAGGTAGTGAGAAAAACAAGGTAGAGAGTAAAATAAAACTAAAGTAGATATGATTTCATACAAATTCTAGCCTTAGCCTTATCCCCTGGGAGACCGCTAGTGCATAAATTGAACCTCAGAGTTCTTCCCACTTTAAGGCAAGGGAGCTGGGCTTTTGTACCCTATTATCAATTAGTCTTTGACTGAAAGACTGCCCTGGTAATTTTAAGAAACACTCCATTGGATCACCTGCATGCCAAACACTTATCTCTCTGTTCCTACCATTATTCAGCTGCACCCTGCACTCTTCATGATGATCACAGTAAATTATCCTACCAATATGGCAGTTTTTTTTTTTTTTTTTTTTTTTTTGGTTTGTTCTATCACAAAGAGCCAAAATAACCATATGACAGATGTAGTTTTAAGTTTGTGGGAGGTTTACTAGTTCCCTAGTAGAAGAATCCAGAACCATTATACCCTCAGAGCATAAGGTTGTAGGCAATAAAATATACTTGAGTTGTTCACTGAAAGTGATGGCAGGCAGGGGCACTTATGTCACTTTGTGGTCCCTGAGCAATACTCATTTGTTTAATGTACAGATTACACTCTATAGTATCCCATCCTTATAACTGCCATCTTCAAGCTAGAGTTTCACTGCATTTAAGAGGCCAATCCATTAATCTATCAGGAAGGCTGCTCCTGGATGGTGCCTTATGTGACAGAAATCAGTGGGTCTTATGATCATGTACCCACTGCCACATTTTATTTGCCATAAAGTAAATCTTTTATTTGTCATAAAGTAGATCTTGACTTATCCCATGTCCATAAATCACACATACAGTGAAACCCTGGATAATAGTGCTGGCCAATGCACTTCAGAGAGTGATTCTGGCCAAGTTACTTTGGGCAAGAAAAATAAGTCCATATCCATAAATATGTATTAAGAACAGTAAGCACAAACCCTTGCTCCTTCCAGATAAAAAGAGTCTAATGTAATTAACATTTTAACAAATATATTGTTGATCTCCTCAAGTGACGATAGCATTATCTGTGGCTTAGTATCAATCTCTATTGCTAATAGGTCAGACATTCACAAGTAGCAGTAACTATCACTTCACTGAAAGAGAGCCTAAACTGTTCAACCCATGCAAAGCTTCCTTCCACCTCCACAGCTATTTCATTCATGAGTCCATTTGGGGCAGCTGAGGACAGAGGCTGACTCTCATCTAATGGATGCATCATCCATCCACTTGTTTGTTTTATGACTCTTCTATAGTAGGTGCTATCAGATATCCATTAACATGCAACACAAGATCTCCGCCATTTTTACCGACTGTCATAAGTACATTTACATGCCTTTTCCCCAGATTCTCCAATCTAATCTTCCAGTCTTGCTCCTTCCAGGACCTAACAAAACAGCTAAACCATCATCACAGCCTGTGAGTCCATGTATGTTTTTATCTTGGCCTACTTTGCAAAACAAAATAGATTCTAGATGTACTACCTGAGGCTCTCCCCCTGGGAGGATTTCCCCATCGACTGTCTTTAAGGCCAATGCTGATTGGAGGGGGAGTGACATAACAATCCAGTTTTGGTTTGCACCAATGTACCAAGCTAACTCATTAATGAGCAAAGCTCAGTTTATATTTTCTCCTTTCATTGCATGTTTATAAGGACCCCTCATGTGTCCATAGGTTGATCTCCTCAAGTGACGATAGCATTATCTGTGGCTTAGTATCATTTATGCCATAATAGGGGATAATATGAAGACCTAGTCATGCAACTTACCTGTGCCCTCTATACCTACTCAGTCTCAGTCTCAGATGTATTGCCCTTGGGCCCAGCCAACTTTATGAGCTGGCGAATCTAATAACATCTGTCTGTGATAGGTAGTTCTGGTTGCACAGTTATTTACTATCTCATGGTCAGGTTCTCAGTCCCTGTCAAAGATCAGCAGCATACAAGGAGCTGTTTTTTTGAATGGTGTATAGTTCTCTGATGAAGACAATATGGCCTAGCTCCAGAAACCCAAAATTCTGTACCAGAACCCTACTATTGGGGCTTGCCTGATAATCTATACAGCATCTATTATACCATAAATACTTCTAGAGCCAAGGAGTCTGCTGGTTCATACAGCCCAAGCAGCAGGGATGCCAATACTGAAACCTGGATCTGATAGAGAGCTTTCTTACTTTGGACTCCCCTTGAAACTGGCAGTCTTCTAAACCATTCAATAAATTAATTAGGGTAGTAGCTAAGGGCAAATTATGCTGCCTACAAAACCAAAAGAGGCCTATCAAGTACTGTGGCTTTCTTAGTGATAGAAAGAACAAGTGCAACTATTTATTCTTTATTTTGGAAGGAATGTGGCAACATGCTACTGGTCATTAGACCTTTAAAAATGTCATAATGGATCAAGTGCCTGAATAGGGTACATCTCTCACACTCTGTGGGGGCATATGTTTTACTAGGGCAACTGGAATACCTGCCAATTTTTTTAAGATTTAATTAACTTCATGTAATTGGTATACTGAACCAACATGATGTTCTATGGAATATCCAGATGATCCACATCTGTTTGACTATATTATCACAGAGAACAGAAGGATTAATATGGTGAAATCATGAATTTAAACAGTTTTCAATCTCAGGAAAATGTTAACCTCTTTTGATCTCCTTCCTGAGACGCTGAAAACTCATCAGCCAAATCAATAGCACTTACCCCTGAAGTTCTGAAATTATTACAACTAACACTTGGGTGTTCAATAACATAAGTCTTCTAGCTATAAGAGATGAGGCTCACTGCCAAGCAGATCCTCTGACATTCACACTTCACTTTAAATTAATAATTAAGTAGCGTGAGCTTATAATTTCCTCTGTTCAATGCATTAATGATACTGATCAATAGCCATCAATTTCACAATCCTCATAAGTACCATTTCCCCTGTAACTGTCAACCACATGATCCACTGCACTAGCCAGTACATCTATTCCATCTACTTACCATCACAGTTTACTACAACTGAAAATCTTAATAATTTCACTGCTTCATGTTAGAAATTGCCAATATTCCACCTGTTACCAATGACAGAATACTCACTACCATCTGAATGATGGGTAATCTAACTCTAGAATCCCATTCTTAGAATTGGCTTCCTAAAACTAGCCCATTTCTGGTACCAACTGTCTTAGCTGAATTCACAAGAAGCTGAGTTTAAATGAGAATTATTTTGCAAGTGCTTAATGAAGAAATGCTCTCAGAAGAAACCTGTGGGAGAGTGAGGGAAGCAGAATTGGCAAGCAATAGAAGTTAAACATGGATAGTTTCAAGCGAAGTCTAGATTCAGCTTGATCTTACAGGGAGCTCTGGAGAGGAAGTGTACCACAGAGCCTATCCTGCCTTGAGGCATGAAAATTGAATCCTCAAACTTTTTAGTCATTGGTCCCTGAAACTCTAGATGAGGTAGATCCCATATCCCAAGGCAATCTTCCAAGGAAAACTGTAGTGGGCCATTAGTAGCTGCACCCACAGCAGCAAGATGATGGGGGGAAATGAACCAAGTCAATAGATCAGGGTAAAACACCAACATTATCAACTATAGAAAAATAATTTAAGGGATAAACAAACCCCCTTTATAATGGAAAGACAAAGGCAAGACAAGATCATGACAGCATAAACTTTAAATCATCAAATACCTTTTAAAATCAGATAAAGCAACTAGAACATTTTTTTAAAATCCGTATCTAGAATCTTCATCAAATTATCTTCACAAACCAAAGATTTGTGAAGGAGTAGGGGGCAGAGGAATATAAATCAAAGACAACAAGAAAACCTACAGAATATCTGTAAAACATCATCAGCTGTTTAGGGAAGGAAAAATAAAGGGGAGTTCTGATATTTCTAAGAATACTAGGACACAGAAATTATCAATATTTTCAAAAAGAGTAAAGCCCAAACTTAATGGAAAGCCTCAGTAAGCACAATTACCTATAAAACTGTGACAAAATTCAAGAAGAATTCAAGATGGCAGAGTAGGTAAATGCTGTTTGCCTCCTCCCATGATAACATTAAAATTACAACTAAATTATAGAACAATCAATCTGGAAAACCATCCAAAGACTAGCTGAACAGAAGTCCTATAACTAAAGATATAAAGAAGCAGCCACATTGAGACTGGTAGAAGGGGCAGAGATGCAAAACAGGCTGGACCCACACCCCTATGTAGCATTTGAAAATCAGAAGGAATATCTCATCTGTGGAGGTCCCCCCTGAGGAGCAAGGAGTCCCAGCCCCACAGTGGGTTGCCCAGCCCAGAGTACCAGTATGGGGAAGAGAAACCCCACAACATCTAGCTGTGAAAAACAGTGGGGGTTCTGTCCATCGGGGTGAGACAGAAGATTGCTAGAAACCCAAACATCCTCTTAAAGGGCCTGAATACAGACTCTCTCACTTCCAGGCACTTGTGCTGGGCTCCAGCAGAAGAATAGCAGCTTAGGAGGTGCCAGAGACATACAGGAAGAGACTGACTTATGTCGCTACAGGGCAAGGGCTTGGAGGAACAGCTCCCATTGTTCTTGTGTTGAGCCCTCCTGTGCAGTCTATGCGTAGGTGCCATCTTTCTTGTGTTGAGCCCTTCTTGCATAGGCCAAATCTGAATCTGCATTGACTTGGCAAAATACACTCACTCTATCCTGGAGACTCCTTTAGACCCTGCCCCACTCAACTGATGCACTGCTGAAGGTAATTTCGGTGGCAGGCGGCAAGCCCCAGACTGTGCTGCAGTCTTTCTTGGACAACTCTTGGTGTTCCAGAGGCTCTAGGATGACAGCTACTGGTCTTGGTGTACTCTGAGCCTTTTTCTGAGTGGCACTAGGCTCAGCACTGGCACCAAACCTGAATCTGCATTAAGTTGGTGAGCATCACTGGCCCAACCCTGGTGACTACTTGAGATCCCATCTCACCCAAGTAGCATACTGCCCAAGGCTCTTTTGTTCTGGCTGGAAAATTACTGCTTGGCTATCGCCCATGGGAACAGAGACTATCGCCCATGGGAACATAACGCTCTAACAATAAGCTTTCTGCTTCTGTACCCTCCACTTGCACAACCGACCTGTGGGTTGACAGTTAGTAAAAAGAAGAAAAATAGGCTTGTGTGTTCAAACAGGATGAAGAATGGGGTTTAGGGCTTAAAAACCTGTACCTCTAAATTTTGGGACTGCTTAATTTGGGGTTTGCGTACCCCTGGCAGACCCAGCTGGCTGAATAAAGAGTGTGTTTCCTATAACTCATTGATTTCTGGTGGTCCATGTGTCTATCGGGGGCTGGTAGCTACAACACTTTCATCATCTGAGCAGCAGGGAGTGGCAGGACTCAAGATATCCTGGGCCTTTTGGTGAGCTAACCCAGACTCAGTACTGAAGGGAGACATAGGAGATCTACCTAATACATAGAAACAAACACAGAGAGGCAGTCAGAATGAGAAAACAAAGAAACATGTCACAAATAAAGAACAATCCCTCCCCTCCAAAAAATAAAATGAAACTGAGGCAAGCATATACCAGAAACAGAGTCCAAAACACTGGTGATATAAATGCTCAAGAAATTTAGTTGGAATTTCAAAAGAGAAATAGCAAGCATAAAAAAGGACATAGAAACCATAAAAAAGTCAAAAATGAAGAATACAATAACTAAAATGAAAAATACACTATAAGGAATCAACATCAGATTAAAGAAGAGGATCAAGTCAACAATTTGTGAGACAAGGTTACAGAAAACACACAATTGGAATAGCAAAAAGAAAAGAAGAATCTAAAAAAATGAGGATAGTTTAAGGGACATCTGGAACAAAATCAAGCACACCAACATTCGCAGCATAGGGGTACCAGAAGGAGAAAAGAGAGAAAGAAATTAAAAACCTATTCAAAGAAATAATGATGGAAAATTTCCCTAACCTGGCAATGGAAATGAGCATGCAAACTCAGGAAGCATAGAGTCCCAAACATGATGAACCCAAAGAGGCACACACCAAGACACATCATAATTAAGATGTCAAAGTTTAAAGACGAAGAGTGAATCTTAAAAGTAGCAAGAGAAAAGTAGTTAGTTACATACAAGGGAGCTCCCATAAGACTGTCAGCTGATTTCTCAACAGAGAATTTGCAGGCCGAAAGGATGGCATGATGTACTCGAAGTGATGAATAGTAAAGACTTACAACCAAGATTACTCTACCTAGCAAAGCTATCATTTAAAATCGAAGGAGAGATAAAAAGTTTCCTAGAAAAGAAAAAGCTAAAGAAATTCATCACCACCAAGCCAGTATCACAAGAAATGTTAAAGGAACTTCTTTAAGGGATAAAAAGATAAAAAGTATAAATAATAAAATGACAATAACTACATTTCTACCAACAATTACTTTAAATGTAAATGAATTAAATGTTCTAATCAAAAGGCACAGGGTGGCTGAATAAATAGGGAAATAATACCCTTACATATGCTGCTTACAATAGACTCACTCAGCTCATAAGACACACACAGACTGAAAATAAAGGAATGAAAAGATATTTCATGAAAATGGAACCAAAAATAAATATATAAGCTGCAATAGCAATACGTATATTAGACAAAATAGACTTTAAAACAAAGGCTATAGCGAGAGACAAAGAAGGACACAGCAATTACACTTCTGGGTATTTATCTGAGGAAACCAAAAACACTAATTCAAAAAGACATATGTAGCCATATGTTCATTGCAGCATTATTTACAATAGCCAAGATATGAAAGCAACCTAAGTGTTCATCAATAGATGAATGAATAAAGAAAAAGTGGTACACATATATAATGGAATATTACTCAGCCATAAAAAATGAATGAAATCTTGCAACAACATGAAAATACATAGAAGGTATTATGCTGAGTGAAATAAGTCTGAAAGAGAAAAACAAATATCATATGATCTCATATGTGGAATCTAAGAAACAAAATAAATGAATAAATAAAATGGAAGTACTCACAGATACAGAGAATATTTTGACAACTACTAGGTGGAAAAGGGGCTGGAGGATGGGTGAAAGAAGGGAAGGGATTAAGAGGTATAAATTGGAAGTTACAAAATAGTCATGGGGTGTAAAATATAGCATAGGTAATATAGCCATTAATACTGTAATAACTATATATCGTGTCAAATGTGTACTAGATTTTCTGAGGTTATCACTGTAAGTTATATGGATGTCTGATCACTATGTTGTATACCTGAAACTTAAATAATATCGTATGTCAATTGTACTTGGAAAATTAAAAATATACATTAAAAAGAAAAAAAAAAAACCTTCCAGCCTCTACCTATCACCCAATTTCAAAGCCACTTCTACATTTTTATGTATTTGTTACGGCCACACCCAACTTCACAGAAACAAAATCTGTATGTCAGCTTAGGCTGCCTTAACAAAATACCACAGATTGAGTGGCTTAAACAGCAGAAATTTGTTTTCTCACTCTTCTGAAGGCTAGAAGTCCAAGACTAAGGTACCAGCAGGGTTAGTTTCTGGTGAGATCTCTCTTCATGGCTTTTAGAGGGCCATATATTCATTGAGTCCTCTCATTACCTTTTTTGTGTGCAGGTGGTGAGAAAGAGAAATCTGAGGTTTCTGCCTCTTCTTATAAGACAGGGCCTATCAGATTAGGGCCCCACTCTTATGAATGCATTTAACTTTATCTCCTAAAGGTCTTATCTCCAAATACAGTCACTTTGGGGATTAGGGCTTTAACATATGAATTTGGGGCAAGGGTACACAATTCAGTCCATAACATAGCTCCTTGAAAACAAAATTTATAAAAAGAAAATTTGATAAACTGTACATCATTAAAATTGAAAATGTCTACGCTTCAAAAAATGCCAATGAGAAAACAATAAGTCAGGACACGAATTGGGAGAAAATAACTGTAAATCATATATTAGATAAAGAATTTGTATCTAGAATATATAATGAAGCCTTATAATTTGAAAATAAAACAACTCAATTTAAAAAGGAATAAATGAGTTGAATAAACATTTCACAAAAAAGATGTGTAAATGGCTAAGAGGCTTATGAAAGATGTTCAACATCATCTTTCATAAGAGTAATTCAAATTAAAGCCACAATGGAAAACACTACACACCCACTAGAATAACTTTAAGCAAAAAGGACAGACAACATCAAGTGCTAACAAGTAAAAAAACTGGAATCCTCATATATTGCTGATGGGAAGTATAAAATAGTACAGTCACTACGAAAAACAGTTTGGCAGTTTCTTTAAATGTTAAGCACAAACTTACCATATGACACTGCAATTTCACTAAGAACCTACCCAAGAGAAAGGAAAATTTATGTCCACACATAAATGTTCATAACAGAATTATTCATTATAGCTAATATCTGAAAACAATTCAATTTCTATCAACTCGTGAATTATAAACAAAATCTACTAAAATAAAAATTAATGAACTATTGATAAGTGCTATAAATGGATAAACCTAAGAGAAAAAAGCCTCATGCAAAAAGTCTATCACATGTTTCCATTTATATGAAATGCTTAGAAAAGGCAAAATTATAGAAACAGAAAACAAATCAGCAGTTGCCAAGGGCTGAGAATGGAAGCATAGAACTGCAAATAGGCATGAGGGAACTTCTTAAGACAACAGAACTGTTCAAAATTGGATTGTTGTAATGTTTACATACTTCTATTTATATACTAATCATTGAGTTGTATACACTAACAATGGGTGAATTCTGTGGTGTGCAAATTATACCTCAGTAATAGTGTTAAAAATAAAATGTTATCAAAATATTGACCACCTAGAAACAAGGCTTGATTCATTGTATTTCTTTTTATCTCCTAAGATAGTTAGCATATAGCTATGCTCACAAGTCCAGAGAAATGTTTGTTAAATAAATTGATGAATGAGATAAAGTATCTTCCTTTCTAACAAAAATAATAGAATAAAGGGTTTCTTTTCTTTGAGAACTGGTAGGTGCTAGGGTAGAGATTAAGGAAGGAGGATTTAATTAAACAGACTCCTTATCCATTTTGGAGAAATTATCCTCCTCTTCATATGAATTATGTAGATATGACTCAGATAAGTACCTAATTCTTCCACATTATTTGCTGTATCTGAACTTTTAATAGTTTTACCTAGAGGAAATGACAAATGTTAGACAAAAATAGAATATTTTGATTTATGTATTTGCTTTTACCATCAATACTTTAAATTCCTTATCAGAAGTAATACTGGACATTTATATTCATACTATAATAAGACTGACATATTTCATTGCTATGTAACAAAAGTAAGAAATTTCATATAACATTGTGAAAAATATCTTTTACATTTTCTGCTTCTGAATTATCACTTGTATTTGCTTGAATTTTCTCTGGAAATACGATCTGTAGAAACGAATTTTGAGAACCTGAAAAAATAAAAAAATAATAAGTTAATAACTGTGTCTTAAATGTGACTAAATATCTGTTCAGGGACTTTCATAAGATTCACTTATGCATATAAGAGTCATCATCCTTTAAAAATCTTGAAAACAATTTAAAAGACAAGATAGTTATGAGAGAATAAAATACACAAGTGGAAATATCAACTTACACAAAATTTGCTGTTCCTAAAGTAAACAGAATAGACCAAAAAAATCAAACATGTACTTCAAGAAAACTTTCCTGAATTATAAGTTTGAAACAATAGGCTAAAAAGTACACTGCATTACAGAAAAAAATAATAGTAATTAAAACAGAGACTATTCTACTAAAGTTATTGGCTGTCTAAGATAAAGAAATCCTATGAGCATATGACATTTAAGTTAAAAAAAATTGTGTGTGACATAAGCAGCAAGGCACGTGAGTTGTCCTCCTGGTCTCTCTCCTTTAAGTTACAAGTTGGACAGCTATATAATTCAACAAAGGATTCCCTGCTCAACACAAACACATTTGAGAGATCTGCACATTGCAACATCTGAAGGTGGGCAAATCAGAGCAAACCAGGGAGGAGGGACAGGGAAAGAATGGAGATAGGTGCCACAGATGAAGACTAGAGCTCACTGCCAGACTCGGGAGCAGGAGAGGAATCAGGTTATGGCACGTACACTCTGCAGTCATAGAGAGCAGAGAGGTAGTATCAACATTCCTGCCTGAGTAATCAGCACTTAACTATGGGTGAGCCCAGTGACAGGGGCAGGGATGGAGCACAGAGGTGTAGCAGCTGTGGTGTAGCAGCCATCATTACCAGGCAAAAAACAAAGCCCCAGACCTTCAGCCACCTCTGTTACCCTCCCAGAGCACTCAGTGGGCTCCAGCAGAAACCGTAGCAGGGAGTGTCAGGTTTCAGAGCACACTATCACCCTGAGAACTAGAGAAGTAGAAACATTCTTTCCTGAGCTGGCAAGAGCAAACTGCAGCTAATCCCAGTGACAGGGGCAATGATACAGAGGTGTGGCAGCTGAGGTCTGGAAGCTGCCATTACTGAGAGCAGAAAAAAGCTACAAACATACAAATAAATGGGTACTTATTAAGTACTTATCTATCTGAGTGATATCTAGATGATTCTCCCAGCCCACCTCACTCCTATCCCTATAGCGTCAAAGCCCAGTAAAGGCATCTGAGACAACTCAAAGTACTGCTGGCAGCATCTATTTGCAGGAAGCAGTGCTAGGATTTCACGGCCTTGGGACCCCAATGCTCACCACATTCTTTTTTGGGAAGTTGCCCTAAGACCAAGGCAACCTAGTCACAGAGGGGACAGCCACCATCCAGGAAATATAGAATACTTTCCACCACCCTGCACAAATCCACAAAGTCTTAGCAGTACAAGAGAAAATTAAAACTTGCAGTTCAGTGCCACCTACTGGAAAACAGAATCAACCTGCTAAATAGAGAAATACTAAACACTCTTTAAAAAACCAAATTTCATTACCAGAAATGCCCAGAGAACTAATCCATCAAACACCATAAATAACCAAGGTAAAAAGGCAATTCAGAATAAAAATTAATCTTCTCCAGAAAATAAACTTAAAGATATGGAAATATATAATTTAAATTACAGAGAATTCATGATTGCAGTTCTGAAAAAATTAAATGAGCTATAACAAAACTCAGAAAATTCAATGAATATGTCTATGGCTATGCCACCCTGAACATGCCTGACCTCGTCTGATCTAAGAAGCTAAGCAGGGTTGGCCCTGGTTAGTACTTGGATGGGAGACCACCTAGGAATACCAGGTGCAGTAGGCTTCAAAAAAAAGAAAGAAAGAAAGAAAGAAATTCAATGAATGCAGAAATAAAATCAACAAACAAAAGGAGTAGTTTACAAAGAGACTGAAACTTTACAAAAGAACCAAATACTGAATTCCAGAGCAAAAGGACTCATAAAAGAGATGAATGAACTAGCAAGTTAGGAAATAGAACCGACCAGATGAAGGAAAGAATTAATGACATCAAAGATAAAAATCTAGCCTGACATAAGAAGCATAGCGGCGTAAGGGATCTCCCCTGATCTCCCCTTGAAACTAAAAGGAGCTAAACACCCACATCTCAACAAATAACATCCAACCTGCACATCAGACAGATCTGTGCATCAGGGCATCAAAAGGTGGGCTATTCAGGCACGTGAGAGAGGGGGCAGAGAAAGACAGAGCCAGGCACTGCAGAAAGCAGCCCAGAGATCCCAGTAGGGGGAGGGGGAGGAAAAAAACAACAAAGTGACAATTTCTTGACTCCATGAAGCCCTGAACAGTCCTGCCTGAGGGATAAGCATATTCCACCCAGCAGAACCCAGGGAGCACGGTAGAAAGCAAGGCAAAGACTGAGGAGGAGTGACAACTGTGTCTCAGCAACAGTCTTGCCAAGGAAGAAAGGGGAGTCACCAAGCCTGACTGCCATGCTCCACCATCCCAGAGTATGCCCTTCCTCAGCCCACGGGGTATATCGCAAAGCAGAACTGAAACATATATAGCAGCTTGTCTCTTTAGGGTTAACTCAGAACATAGCCCGTCCATGTACTCAGAAGACTGATAGCTGCCTAGCCAGCTGCCAAAGGCAGCAGAACACAAAGAGCTTTCAGCAGTGCCTGCTCCCAAGGACCTTTTCTGTTACTCCCATGGAAGTTATCTGCTCCTGTAACCAAGCGGCACATCTTGCTCTCATCCATCTGAGAAGGTGGCTGCTCTCCCAATGAGATAACTCCTCCCTCTGCTTGCGTGCATAAAAAAAAACTGCTTGCACTTGGTTAGCAGCAGCTTTTTCCCTGCTGCTCCAAATGGCCGCTGCTGAAGCTTCCCTGCCTCGTGAGTAATAAACAGCATTTCTCACCCCCATGGTCCTCCTGATGGTTTTCCCAGAATATCCACACCGAGGTGCAAGTTCCAGGCCTGTGTTTCCTACATTACAGCCCCAGAGATAGGAGAGGGGGATAGAGACAGAAAACAGCTGAAGCCTGAGCCAGTATCACTGGAAAGAAAACAGTCACACCCAAAGCTAGTCTCTTCCAATTCACTGAACCCCTAATCCAGTCAGGCTGATTCACAAGGAAGCAACAGAGCACTGCACCTGACAACTGGAGCAGTACCAGGGCTTCAAGGACTTTTAAGAGGCTCGGACTCCCATTGCCCTTCACATGCTTCCTCAGGGGTGGAACCCTGGGACCTAGGCAACATGGACACAGAGGAGATATACATTTCCAGGACAAAAGGGGATTCTTAACATCAAACCAGCTATCCAGTAGGCTTGGGCAGTGTAGGAGGCTTGGGTGCCACCTACTGGAAATCAAAAGAAAAACCTATTCTTATCAACCTGCTAAAGAGCAATCACTCTGTAACAAATTTTTAAAAAAAAGAAAAAGATTACATTCCCATTAATGCCTAAATGGAGAAATAGTCTATCAAACACCATGAACAACTAAGGAGTCAAGGCAGTTCAAAAAGAAAATGAAAAATCTCCAAAAATTAAGCTTCACCCTTCTGTTTAGAAAAAAAAAAAGTGCAGCTTGCTGCCAGCATTAATTTAACATCACATGTAGGAATGCTGTTTTCTAGGATTTGACATTTTCTGCAATTGAAAATTACTATATTTTGGAAATGGAAATACCACTATTAAAAACAGAATGCTATAAATAGAATGATGTAATTTGCTTCCAAAACTATCAATATAATGGAGCGATGGGAATATAATAATAAAAGCAAGATACTTTGAGGTAAACTTTGGGGGTAAGGTTAGGACTGTAATCTGTGAGTTATCTTAGGATATAAGTTGCAGCCACAAGTGCTGCTTATGATTATTCTTGAGGCAAGTGGGAAATGACTTAAAGATATAGAAATATGCCATTTAAATGACAGAGAATTCAAGATTGCACTTCTGAAAAAACTCAATGAGATGCAAGCAAATTCTAATGGAAAGAATTATGATACAAAATCAATGAACAACAGGAATACATTACCAAGGATATTGAAACCCTAAAAAAGAACCAAATAGAATTTCCGGAGATGAAGCACTAAAAGAGATGAAGAATGAAATAGCAAGCATAGAAAATAGAACTGATCAGATGGAGGAAAGAATTAATGATATCGAAGACAGAAATCTAGAAATGATGTAGAAAGGAGAGACACTTGTGAAAAAAAAATAAAAGAACTATCTGACACCATCAGAAGAGCAACATAAAATTAATGAGTATACCAGAAAAGTGAGAGAAAAGGGAACAGAGAACATATTCAAACATATAGTAGCCTAGAAATTTCCCAAACCTATGAAAAGAACTGGATGTTCAAATCCAAGAAGCAAATGGAACACCCAATTATCCCAACAAAAAAGACCTTATCCAAGACACATTATACAAAAATTGTCAAAAATTAATGAAAAATAAAAAATTATCAAAGCAGCCAGGGAAAATAACCTATACAGACAGGAAAACCCATTAGATTAGCATTGGACTTTTCAGCACAAACTTTACAAGCTAGGAGGGAGTGGAACTGAATAAACTTTTAAAAGAGAGAAGTTCCAAGCCAATAATAGTATATCAAGTAAAGTTCTCCTTCAGGTATAAAGAAGAAATAAAGACCTTTTCAGAGATACAAAAGCTGAGAAAATTTTCTGCCACAAGGCCTGTATTTTAGGAAATACCAAAAGGGGTAATTCTACCTGAAACAAAAGGACAAAAAAAATACATAACTATGTGTAAAATGACCAACATATAGACAGAAGCAGAAAAGTGAAACCCTTATTAATAACAGAGTATTATAAGCATAAATATTATATAACAGTAAAAGGTAAAAAAAAGAAAACACTTTAAAAAGAGAAGACAATAGCTACTGTAACGTAGAAATGAACACACAGCATAAAGAGGGATAATGTGAGACAACAGACACAGACTTGGGGAAGGGGAAAAGATCCAGATCTGCAAAGGGGAATGGAGACAAGGTGCATGCAGAAGAAAAAAGAGGAGTACTGTACATAATGTTCTTTTACTCAAACTTAATGGTAACCACACGCAAAAGAAAATCTAGAACTGAGAGACACACAACATGTAATGAGAGAACAGAGGGAAAAATCATAAACCACCACCAAATAAAATAATGGATGGAAACACAAGGACAAAGAAACAATGAAGACACCAAGCTAGCAAAAAAAACCAAAAGATAAAATGGCTACAGGAAAACCTCATGTCTCTATAATTACCCGAAATGTAAATGGACGGAACTCGCCAAAAAAAAGGCACAGTGTAACAGACTGGATCAAAAAACAAAACCCTACCATATGCTGCCTTCAAGAGACACATCTCAGCTACAAGGATAATTATCGCCTCAAAAGTGAAAGGGTAGCAAAGGACATTCCAAGCAAATGACATCCAGAGAAAAGTGGTTTTGGCCATACTTATATCTGACAAAACAGACTTCAAGATAAAAAAAGTAATGAGAACAATGATGGACACTTGATAATGATAAAAGACAATACTTCAAGAAGAGATAACACTTAATATATTTATGCTCCCAATCAGGAAGCACCAAAATATATGAAGCAACTACTAATAGAACTAAAGGGAGAAACTGGCAAAAACATAATTATAGAAGGGGACCTAAATACGCTATGGATAGATCATCAAACAAAAAGTCAATAAGGAAATATCACCCTTAAATGACACATTAGACCGTTTGGACATAATTGACATTTATAGACCCTTTTGTTCCCAAAATAGCAAATAATACATTCTTCTCTAGTGCACTTGAAATATTCTCAAGGATATACCATATGTTGGGACAGAAAACTAGCCTCAACAAATTAAAGGCTTTTAGAAACATGGCATAGTGAGAGACGTTCCCAGATCACTCCCCTTGAAACAACAATAAGCTGAACATCTAAAACTCAACAAAAACCAGACACCAGCATGTCTGAGCATGAGATCTACACATAAGAGCTACCACAGGTCAGAACACCAGGTATCAGGCTGTGGACTGGGAGTAATAAAGAGATGTCTCTCACAGCTGCCAAAGCTCCCTGCAGGAGGAGGGAGAGAAAAGAAGGAATTCTCAGGGCAGCCAGGGAGAAAAAAATGGTAACTTATAAAAGTAAACCCATTAGATTATTCTCGGACTTCTTAGCACAAATCTTACAAGCCAGAAAGGAATGGTATCAAATATTTAAACTATTAAATGAAAAGAACTACCAGCCTAGAATAATGTATCTAGCTAAGATCTTCTTTAGATATGAAAGAGAAATTAAGACTTTTCCAGACATACAAAAAATGAGGGAATTCTCCACAGAAAATACTGAAAAGGAACAGTTAGTCTAAAACAAAATGACAAAAAAAAAAAATACATAATTAGGAGTAAAGTGACTATCGGGCAAATAGAAGCAGAGGAAAGCAACCCTTACTAAGAACAGAACATTATAAGCTTAAATAATAAGAGAATTGTTATAACAAGATAGTAATGAACATTCAGCATACATAGGGACAAATTGAGACAACAGTGACTGAAAAGGGGGGCGGATTCAAAGATCCAAATTCACAAAGGGAATGGAGATAAGGCACGCGCAGAAGAAAATGGACAACTATATAGATGTGTGTGTATATATACACACATATACATATACACACACACACACACACACACACACACATATATATACACACACATATATAAAAAACTATCTTTTACATAATCATAATGGTAACCACACGCCAAAGATTCAGAACCATTGTATATAACATAAAGCAAGAAGAACCAGAGGCAAAACCTACAAAAGACAACCAAATTAAAGAAAACAAAAGCACAAGGACAAGGAGACTCTACCCCTCCCAACTTGTGGGCTCACTCCAGTGGTTTATTCCATACAAATGGCCTGTCCTTACTCTTGCTGCAGACTTTCCTCAAACCTCTCAAAGGCTCACAAAACCCAAAGCAGCAGCATCTGGCCAAGGCATGCCCTGTACCTCTCTTGCTGAGCAGCCCCAAACCCCGCACTAGTAGCAACCAGCGTCAGTTCTTGGCTTGGTCTCTCCAGGCACCTATAAGCCCAGTACAGGTGACAGCCATCCTCAAGTGGTTTGATGACTCTTACCAGGTGGCCCCAGGTGCGCACAGGCTGCAGCTGAACTTAGCCTGCAGCTGGAACCCTCCCATAAGACCCTTGGGCCAGCACACCCCGTGGCCTGCTTTGACCAGCACCAGAGCCAGAGCACCACCCAGAGCTGCATCTGAGAAGGACATGCTTAAAGGGCAGACTAGGCAGGCACCAGAGCCCTGCTAAAGTGAATCCTCCTCTGTAAGGTCGGTCCTTCACTGGCCAGTCCTCACAACCACTCAGACCAAGGGTCAATCCTTTCCATCAGTGTGCAAACAGCAACCAAGGCTCAACTATAACAGGAGAGCACACAGAATGTACACAAGGGGCACACCTTGAGCACCTCTCTCAGGTGACCAGGGAAGATTGTGCCACTGGGCCCCACAGGACACCTGCTACATAAAGGTACTCTACTAAGCCAGGAGATTTCAGCGCCCTACCTAATACATAGAAACAGACACAAGGAGGCAGCCAAAATGGAGAGACAAAGAAACATGTCCCACATGAAAGAACAGAACAAAGCTCCAGAAAAAGAACTAAAAATGGAGACAAGCAATCTACCAGATGCAGAGTTCAAATCACTGATTATAAGGATGCTCAGTGAACTTAGGGGAGGAGTAGATGAATTCAATGAGAACTTTAACAAAGAGATAGAAAACGTAAAAATGGAGATGGAAAACATAAAAGGGAACCAGAAAGAAATGAAGAATACGATATCTGAGATGAAGAGTACATTACAGGGACTCAACAGTGTGGATGAAGCAGAGGATTGAATCAGTGATTTAGAGGATGAAGTAGCAGAAGACACCCAATCAGAACAGTAGCAAGAAAAAAGAATTCCCCTCTGAGACAATATCAAGCATAACAACACTTGCATCATAGGGGTACCAGAAGAAGAGAGAGAGCAAGGAATTCAAAACCTATTTGAAGAAATAATGACCAAAAATTTCCCTAACCTGGTGAAGAAAATAGACATACAAGTCTAGGAAGTGCAGAGAGTCGCAAACAAGATGAACCCAAAGATGTCCACACCAAGACACATCGTAATTAAATTTGCCAAAGTTAAAGACAAAGAGAGAATCTTAAAAACAGTAAGAAAAGCAGTTAGTTACTTACAAGTGAGCTCCCATAAGGCTGTCAGCTGACTTCTCAACAGAAACTTTACTGGCCAGAAAGGATTAGAACGAAATGTTCAAAGTGATGAAAAGCAAGGACGTACAACCAAGATTACTCTACCTAGTAAAGCTATCATTTAGAATTGAAGGACATAAAAAGAGCTTCCCAGACAAGAAAAAGCTAAAAGAGTTCATTTTCAGTAAGTAGAGACTGGGAGTGAGGCTGGAAGGGAGAAGGTATTGCAGTCTAAGGGAATCAGGCAATGTTCTTTCAGGAAAGATCAGAAGTCAAGGTGGCCAAAGCATTGCTGGTAGCAGAAAATTGGCAGTCTGGGTTCAGAATGTAGAAAATGTTGAATACTGTGTTAAGGAATTTGGCTGGAATTTTCTACTGGAACAGGAAATGTTTGTTGGAATGACTTAAGAAAAAAATATGTATCAAAAATATGAATAAAGAATGGCAATAACTACATATCTATCAATGAGTACTTCAAATGAAAAAAAAAAGAATTAACTTCTCCAATCAAAAGATAGGGTGGCTGATTGGATAAGAAAACAAAACCCTTACATAGGCTGCCTACAAGAGACTCACTTCAGATTAAAAGACACAAACCAATGGAAAATAAAAGGATGAAAAAAAGATATTGCATGATGGACCTAGAGGGTATTGTGCTGAGTGGAGTAAGTCAAAAAGAGAAAGACAAATGCCATATGATTTCATGTACATGTAGAATCTAAAGAGCAAAACAAACAGAAACAAACAGATAAAGAGAACATTTTGAGGGTTACCAGACAAGAGGTGGGTTGGGGGGTCAGTTAAAAATGGGGAAGGGATTAAGAAGTACAAATTGGTAGTTACAAAATAGTCATGGAGATATAAAGTACAGCCTAAGGAAAACAGTCAATAATATTATAATAATATTATAATAACTATGTACAGTATCAGAGGGGGTCCTAGATTAGGGTGGTCGCTTTATGAGTTGTATAGATGTCTAGTCACTATGTTGTATACCTAAAACTATATTATATTGTAAGCCAACTATAATTGAAAATTTTTTAAATTATTTTTTAAATGATGCTCTACAACCCAGGTGGAAAGGACCATGCCAGGAACTTTTAACTAATCTTTGTACAGCCAAGCTTAAAGGCATTGATTCTCGAATTAATGTTTCTCATTTAAAGAAAGCTCCAACACCAGTTTGACAATCTGCTCCCTGATGGAGACCTAAAGCTCAAAATTGCCAAGGAGCAGAAGCAGATGGCATTTGAATAAACAGCTTTCTCAAGATTCTGGACAAGGGCGATATAGTCCTATGTTTTTCTTCCCAATATGCCATGCTTTCCGTAACCCTTCTCTTAATCATTTGGTTGGTAGAACTCTTATCTACTTTTCTATGTGCTGAAATTGCATGAGAATTTGTAATTTATTAAGGTAACACCTTGGAATTCAGAAAAACTTACTATTCTTACACTGACCGTTGCCTCGTAAAATCAAATCTGCTCATCAACTGTTTTATTTCACTTAGTACTCTTATGTCAGCTAGTATAGTAGCCACTTTCTTGACTTTTTACAATGGATCTCATTACACAGAGATAATTTTAGCTCTTGGTTTGGCCTCTTATCTCTTTTGTAACCTTCATTGCTGAAAATTACAATCTATTACACCTTTTTTTTCCTACCCTACATAAACTTTCTGAATCTGAAAATCTCACCAACTGTTGGATCTATACTGTAGCAAACCAACTCATGAGGTTCCTGGTTTGATGGTCTGGCCTCTATCCCTAGAGATGGAAAAACTTGACTGATAAAAATGTAGGATTCTTTTTTGGCCTTTCTGAAAGCATATATTGACTTCTCTCTAGAAAACATGCCCCAGAGATTACTACCTTCCGTTGTGACCTCTTTGCTTATAAAGGTACACCCCTTACTCAAACCTTGTTTAGTAACCTTGTTTTGAAAATACAAATAGTACTGGTAAAACATTAAGTTATCTTCCATTAGCTGTCTATAACTGTATGCTCTTATGTTTCACATGACCATGAGTTCACTCCCGGTCTGCATGATTACAATGTAACTTCTCATAACATGTCCTCACTGTAGCACAATGAGCTCTATAATGGAACTGGATATTGGGAAGATGTGCTTCCCCTTAATAAAATGACGTGGGGAATTGACCAAAAATCCGGAGACTTGGTGGAAACTAAATACTACCTACGTTTTTCCTGGAAGTTCCCCACTTCTAAATCAAAATTCGACTCACAAAAAATCAAACTTATTTGTTGCTTCAATTATTATTTCCTATTGCTGGATGATTTATTACTGTATGCAAGGCAAGTTATTATGTTGAAACAAAAGATATCTAAGGAAAGTCAGTTTTTGGGGGTTTGAGTAAAGTTCAAAAAGTTTCCAGAATGCTTGAGTGCAGGAAACTTTGAAGCAGTTTGATGAAGTGTATGACAGACCTAGAAGAAAGGCCGAACCCAAATTCAGAGAGTAAGAGATTTGCCCTTGAGCTTATTCTGCTCAATTTAACTTCTCTAGCCCAACGGATCAGCCTAACACAGCCCGGTTTCCAGGGTGACAGGGCAAAAGACCCCCCCCAAAAAATAGTGAAGGACCCTCGGGTTTTAACTGAGTTGGGCCACAGTTCGACGCAAGCAGGTGCACGTTGAAAAAAGGAAAAGAAAAACCTTCCGCAGCAGACGGTCGCAACTGGGTCTCCATTTGGCTCACCGGGTCCTGACGCTAGCAAGCCACGGAGCCCCACAAGCAGCATCACTAAGCGTAACATGGCGCGGCTTCTCGGCTGGGAGCGGGTACTGAGCGGGCGGCAGTTGGGCCTCCTGGGACAGGCGGATCAGAGGGCCGCCTCCCCGCGCGTTTCTGCGGCGCGTTCTCGCGAGGCCGCGGCGCCTGGTATTTCGCGCCAGAATACTAATCAGGCCGCCCCAGGCTAAATCCGGCTCTCTGACCTCTCCCACCCCGTGGCTCACAGCTCCTCTGGAGTTATCAGACCCGGCCGCTCCCACGTGGTCGTCATCCCTCACAAAACTTTCCCTTCGTGTTGATGAACCTGAAAGAACACATTGATTACGCGCTTTGTATCAGACACTTTCAGGTGCTTTAAAAGACGAACGTGTAATACTTTGTGAATTAGAGACTATACGAACTCAGACACACATACATATTTACTAAAGCTGGGTTTCTAAAATTAAAATCTTGCTAGATATATATAAGAGATTCCAATAAAGGGGGAACTGAGTAGATTTTGATATCTTTGTAAAGAGCCTGCTACGTTTTTTCCCCATACCTACTGCCTAAATGCACTTTCTAAAAAGGCGGTGTCAGCTCTCCACTATTCTGGTTCTTCACAGGCCCTTGACTAAAATTCATGTGATGCCTTCATTCTCTTATTACAATATGAGAAGTTACAATATTCATTCACTCGTGCAGTGAAAGAAATGGACAAGATTCTTGCTCATGGTCACAGTATGTATGTTCCAGTAGAAAATTCCAGCCAAATTCCTTAACACAGTATTCAACATTTTCTACGTTCTGAACCCAGACTGCCAATTTTCTGCTACCAGCAATGCTTTGGCCACCTTGACTTCTGATCTTTCCTGAAAGAACATTGCCTGATTCCCTTAGACTGCAATACCTTCTCCCTTCCAGCCTCACTCCCAATCTCTACTTAATATGCACTCTTTTAATCCTTTTCAAATTCCAAAGAATGAATTAATCTTTCATACTAATTAGCAGAAAGGCAGACCCACTAACCAAAAGGCCCATGGAAACACAGGGGAATCACCATATCTACATCGACAGTTGAGATGCTATTCTATGTATGCAAAAGGTTTCAACCCAAGGGTTTCTAAGCCCAAGAAAGAACGGTATGAACAAAAACAGGCAACAAAACTATACACCTAGCTTGTATGTCAACAGAAACAGCCAATGCTTGACTAACACTTTCAAACAGTAGTTGAGCCAAAATATGGTTTCACCTTGCGTCATAGCATTAGAACAATTATAGTAAGTACTTAGACTTGTCAATTAGTATTATTTTGAATTAATTTCTAGTTATTTCTTCATTATTTCCCTCTGCTCAAGCTTTTTTAATTCTTTAGTAGAGTAGGCTTTATATTATTATTTGTGTATATGGCTCTCTCCATAACAGGAGGCATGTCCTTTCCAGTACATGTATGACAGTACCTAATATAGTACTTGCAAGATGGTAAAGTTTCAGTAAACATTTATGGAATTTAATAAAATCTGATTTGTGCTTAGAAAAGCTGGATTGTACTTAACTAATAGAGACCCAGGCATCTGCATGATAGGAAGGGAAAATGCAATACCCTGAATGAGTTAAATTTGTGAACATAGAGTCAAACAGTGATATCAAAGTTACATATAATTTGTCTTTGACTATTAAGGTATCTTCAGTTGAAATAAAGATTCTTCATTTGGGATTGTTTACAATTTTTAATGTACATCTGATTGTTAAAATAACGTACCATCTTCAGAGAAGTGAAATATCTGTCTTCTTCAAAACTAATCCGTTTTCTTTTAATAACAGAAAGACTGTACACAATTTGGCAGAAGTCTAAATATTAGTGAAATAATATCTGTAAAAGTTTGACTGGTACAGTTTTATCTAAAACTAGTATAATGTTTAATTAATAAGGTTATAAATAGCTGAGTATTTAGAAAGTTACCAGGTGACACAAAACAGAATTTCAAGTATTTTATTTATTGTAAATGTTATATTTGCATATGTACATATACATAAACCAAAATATTTTGGAAAAACTAATGAAATTCCATTAATAAACCTATTATTAAACTTTATTATGAAAGGTTATGTAAAATTTTTAAGTGCTTAAAATTTCACTATCCATACCATTACTTCCATAGTAAAAATTCATTTTTTAACACAGTTGGGATGATAATTCACATACACCACCATAACTTTTTTGCACTTATCTAAGAAAATCTTTTCTTCTTTCTTTTCTCTAGCCTAATTTCTTTGAAAATAATAGTGTCAACAGAGACATGATCCAGCACACCTTAGTAAATGTAAACATTCTAAATTATATTAATAGCAAGCTTTGAAGTTTCAGATTTTAGACTTAATTAAAGTGCTCATGAAATTCTCAAGTGGTTTTATAACAGCTCAATTGATTGCAGGTATAATTGCTCCTGCTTTATTATAGCCATGAATCAACAGCATATCTGATTAGTTCTATTAAATACTTCGTACCTTAAAGTTTATACTTCATTAAAATAATTGCTATTGTAAAAGGATGTCATGTTTTAACATGATTCACAATAGAATTCTATTATTAAATTAACTTTTTAATATTCATTATCCATAGATAGATCCACAGAATCTATTATCCATAGAATCTATAGAATCATTTATCCACAGAATGATCATAAAAATGAAAGTTAATAACTATGTGTGAATACATACATACACTTTTAGTGTATTTTGTACATTAAAAGTAATATTATGATATCTTAATTGTGGGTTTTGTGCATTCTTTTGAAGACAGAATAAATCTTTATTCATGTAGTGAATGAAACAGACAATATTCTAGATATGATGATGATTAGTCTGTGCAAGATGAAAAATATTAGATATTATTGGCAGCTAATTAGTCAGTTTTCATAGGTATTAGATTATCACATGTTTGACCTGAAACTACATTAATGATAACTAAGGTCAAAATTCAGAATTACATTTAAGCATATTATGAAAAAACATAAACCAACAGAGTTAATTTGAAAATCATTACAGTAACATGTTCCAAATAACATAATCCATGTTAGATGCATTACTTCACAGATGACTGAAAAAGACTTATTCAGTGATAGAAATGAAAATGTAACTCTAAATTCCCTGGCTTCACTGAATTTCTTATATTTCTCAATTTCCATTACTCAATTTGTTTTTCTGTTAGTAAAGTTCGTTTTGCGGTATTTTGTTTTTATTCAAAGTTGCAGCAGGAAAAAAGGCTTTTCAAGAAAATATCAGGAAAAAAAAGTATTAGCTCAGTTCCCTGAAGATATCTGCAAAAGGAAAGGTAAAACAATCAAGTGAGGGAACTATATAAAGGAGGTGCAGGAGCAGGACGAGCAGGAATTAAATTTCCCTGAGATGATACTTTCGGTTGTGGTGGAGGTGGCCTGAAGAGGAAAAACAGACAGTTAATCATGTGTTTCGACTGAATGAAATAACGCTACATTCATTACAGATCCAACAAAACACTGTCCTTAACACTGCTGACAATTCTTAAGGGTACATTATATTCTAAGATTATTATTAATCTAATATGCAATGGTTAAAGGGCTCAAAACAGAGCCTAAAACGGAATACTTCCATTAAAGAATAGTATTCTATAATCAATAATGTTGTATGAAGGTTTTGGTCTATATGTTTTTAAAAAGATTAGCACATGATATTGTGAAGACAATTGTAAAAGACAAGTGAGGACACTGTGGATTAGCACCACTTGTGCTGTTAGGAATTAACAGCACAGGAAATTACTGTTATGTGTAAACCTCACATATATACATAGAGCTAAAATTCCAGCTCTCTCAATAATATCCACTCTGAGAATTAAACCTGCTATGATTCCTATACCTATCCTTCTCAATCCTCATATTTTAACCTGTGGATACCCTTTCCTTAACCACTTCACCTAATTCTAGTATATCTCTAATTCAATAACACACTAGAACATTATCTAGTGAATAATTGTCTCACAATTCATATGTTCTTCTCTTAATGCTCAGTTGGATTTCGATGCACTCTTATTATATAATAAAGATTATACATGAAAACACACTTCAGTGCTGTAATTCAATTCTAATTTGAAGGGTGCAATGCATTTTATGCCATATAAAATATACTAATTAATTTTATCCTTTCTTGCTGACTTTAAGCCCATCTACTGAGCCTTTAATTTGATTCTTTTTTTAAAGTTTCCAGTTTTGTGTTGAAATTCTCAATCTTGACTATTAATCCCATGACATAATCATCACAGTTATTTTAAAGTCCGTATCTGACAACTCTATTAAATGGATCCCCTCTGAGTCTATTTCCACAGTAGATTGCTTTTCTTGGTGTTAGTCACATTTCTTTTTCTTATATGTCTGGCTTTTTTTGTTGTGGGCCAAACATAAAAACTGCAGAAATAAGCTGAAGATCTAGTTCACCCTTTCCCTTGGGTTGCAACACAAAGCATGGAATGTTTGCAAGGGTCTCTCTTCCTTGGCAGAGCTCTAATTTTTGTTCCTTCAGCCCTGGGAGTTTGTTGAAACCTCTCCTCAGCTTTCTAGCCCTCTCAGTTCTCACTTTCTGAATAGATATACACATCTAGGACAGAAAAATGACCCCAAAAGTTGGGATCAACACTGGACTGCCTTCTTCTCCTAGACTTTAGCCCCATAATTCTTCATTTCCTTGGAAGTTTTCTGATGCTTAGTCCAACCCATTGCAGGTTATTTAAAGGTCCTCGTTTCTGAACCTTATGTACACCAAACGTTGCATTCAGCACCTGACTGTCTTGCTCAGGCTTCTTTAAATTTCATTTTGACACTGCACTAATATGACAAAACATATAAAACTCTTAAATGCTTTTCTATAAATTGTGCTCTATCAAAGCCGTTAGCAATAAATACTTGCCCCAAATTAAATTAAGATACAAGGGAAAATATTAGACATTAACGCTGGGTTTTACTCTGGTCAAGTAATCTAAGCAAATTCATTTCAGACCTTGATGGGAACTGCTGAGGCTGCTTGGCTGCATAAGTCGGTACTGGAAATCTGTTTGCATATATAGGCTAAAAAAAGGGAGAAAAAAGTTATTAACACATGCACTTATAAATATATTGTCTATACAGTTTGTTATTTTTGATAGAAAAGTAATCAATATATTTAAAATCAATGTATAGAAAACTTACATATAATGCTGACATTTAAAAATATTTTGCTTATTCAACATCTTTGCCACTGAATGTGGAATACTAAATTCTTTTAAGGCTATATATTTAAATTCAATATTACTAAAGGATAATCTTGGTTCTAATCAACTACATTAGTTAAAAGGTAACATATTTCCTAAGTCAATATATTTCAAATAAAATTTTCCAAAAATGTATTGCCAAACGCATACAATACCTAAATGGTACTACAAATACCACCAATCTACAACCCTTGATTTTGAAATTTATGACATTCTTCCTTGACAAAGTAGTTGAAATGAAGTTTTACAACAAAGTGAGACTCTATAACATGGCCTCAAATAAGAAAGTAAAAGTAAGAAAATTTTTCACATACTATATTACATTAGGAAAAATTAGGGAAAATAAGATAAAATTATGAAATCACTGATAAAGTATTATTGACTAGGATATTAAATCTTCTTTCTGGAAAAACAGCCGAATACACTTTCATTCATACCCAGGCAGAAAAACAGTCTATTATATACCATGAACAACCAAGGTGATAAGGTATCTCAGAAAGAAAGAGAAAAATCTCCAGAAAATAGCTTACAGACATAGAAATATGCAACTTAAATAACAGAGAATTCAGAATGGTATACTACTGAAAAAACTCAATGAGATCCAAAACAACTCAAATCGACAATTCCAGTAATTGAAAAAACAACCAGATGAGCAGAGCAAGGAGACTGAAACCCTCAGAAGGAACCAAATAGAATTTCTAGAGATGAAGAACAAACTGCAAGAGCTGAAAAATGAAATAGCAAGCATGGGAAAAAGAGTCGACCAAATGGAGGAAAGGATCAGCGATATCGAAGACAGAAATCTAGAAATAAATCAGAAGGAAGAAGAGAGAAACCGAAGAATGAAAAATAATGAAAGAGAACTTCAAGAACTAGTTGATACCATCAGGAGAGGAAACGTAAGAATAATGGGCATTATCAAAGGCAAGGAAAAGGAACAGGGATTAGAAAGCATTTTCAGACAAACACTGGATGAGAATTTCCCAAATCTAAGGAATGAGCTGGAGGTTGGAATTCAAGAAGTCAATAGAACACTCAATTGTCTCAACTCAAAAAGGCCTTCACCAAGACACATTGTATTAAAATTATCTAAAATCGATGACAAAGACAGAATTCTCAGGGCAGCCAGGGAGAAAAAAATGGTAACTTATAAAAGTAAACCCATTAGATTATTCTCGGGCTTCTTAGCACAAACCTTACAAGCCAGAAAGGAATGGAATCAAATATTTAAACTATTAAGTGAAAGAAACTACCAGCCTAGAATAATGTATCCAGCTAAGTAAGCTCTCCTTTAGATATGAAGAAGAAATTAAGACTTTTCCAGACATACAAAAAATGAGGGAATTCTCCACTATGAGGCCTGCACTCTAGGAAATACTGAAAGGAGTCAGCTCACCTAAAACAAAATGACAAAAATATATATATACATAATTAGGAGTAAAGTGACTATCGGGCAAATAGAAGCAGAGGAGTGCAACCCATATTAAGAACAGGGCAATATAAGCTTAAATAATAAAAAGAGAATAGCTATACCAAGATAATAATGAACATTCAGCATACATAAGGACAAATTGAGAAAACAATGACTGAAAAGGGGAGGTTTTAAACATCCAAATTTGCAAAGGGGAATGGAGATAAGGCACATGCAGAAGAAAATAAAAGACTGTATATATATAACTACCCTTTTAATATTCGTAATGGTAACAACACATCAAAGATTCAGGACTAAAATATATAACATAAAACAAGAAGAACAAGAGAAAAAAACACACAAAAGCCGACCAAAATAAAGAAAACAGAAACACGAGGACAAGGAAGCAATGGAAACACCGAGCTACCAGAAAGCAAAAGATAAAATGGCTATAAAAAGACCTCATATTTCAATAATCACCCTAAATGGAAATGGACTGAACTCACCAATAAAAAAGGCACAGAGCTGCACAATGATTCAAAAAAGAAAACGCAACCATATGCTGCCTTCATGAGACACATTTCAGCTCCAAAGACAAATACAGGCTCAAAGTGAATGGGTGGAAAATGATATTTCAAGCAAATGGCATTCAGAGAAAAGTGGGAGTAGTGGTACTAATATCAGACGAAATAAACTTCAAAATAAAATGGTAAAGAAAAATACTGAGGGACACTTCATAATGATAAAGTGAATCATACGCCAAGAAGACATAACACTTATTAATATCTATGCTCCCAATTGGGAGCCCCGAAATATGTAAAGCAATTACTAACAGAACTAAAGGGAGAAATGGACCAAAACATGATCATAGTAGGGGATCTACATAACCCACTGTCGGATATGGACCTTACAAGTCAGAAAGGAAAGGAATCAAATATTTAAATTATTAAGTAAAAGAAACTACCAGCCTAGAATAATGTATCCAGCTAAGCTCCCCTATAGATATGAAGGAGAAATTAAGACTTTTCCAGACATACAAAATCTCCACTATGAGGCCGGCACTACAGGAAATACTGAAAGGGGTCAGTTCACCTAAAACAAAATGACAAAAAAAATACATAATTAGGAGTAAAGTCACTGACTATCAGGCACATAGAAGCAGAGGAGTGCAATCCTTACTAAGAACAGGACAATATAAGCTTAAACAATAAAAAGAGAATTGTTATAATGAGATAGTAACGAATGTTCAGCATATATACGAACAAACTGAGATAACAATGATATTTCAAGCAAATGGCATTCAGAGAAAAGCGGGAGTAGTGGTACTAGTATCAAATGAAATAGACTTCAAAACAAAAAAGGTAAAGAAAGGGGGACGGCTCCACAATGTAGTGGTGAGCATGTCTGCTTTACACACAGAAGGTCCTAGGTTCATGCCCCAGGTGGAGCCACGGACCATACCGTGGGTGCGCCAGGCACCCCGGGGGCGCCAGGCCCTGGGTGCATTCTGCAAGCATGTGGGAAGAGACATCCTGCCTTCAGAAATCCAGTTCTTAAGGGGAAATGGCAACATCCATAGGCCAGGATTGTAACGGCGGTGGGGGTGAGGAGGATATTAAAGAGAGGAAAAAAATGTGAAGAAAGATAATGAGAGACATTTCATAATGATTAAGGGAACCATGCACCAAAAAGACATAATACTTACTAATATCTATGCTCCCAATCAGGGAGCCCTGAAAATATGTAAAGCAATTGATAACAGAACTAAGAGAAACACATCAAAACATGATCGTACTAGGGGATCTATATAACCTACTGTCGGATATGGACAGATCATTCAAACAGAAAATCAATAAGGAAATAACATCCTTAAATGACACATTAGACCAACTGGACATAATTGACATTTACAGAGCCTTCCATCCCAAAACAGCTGCTTATACATTCTCATGGAACATTCTCAAGAATCGAGCACATACTCGGACACAGAGAAAGCCTCAACAAATATAAGAGGGTTGAAATCATACCAACTATATTCTCTGACCATAAGGCTTTCAACCTAGAGATCAACTGTAAAAAGAAATCAGGAAGATCCACAAATACATGGAGATTAAACAACATGCTACTGAAGAATAACTGGGTCAGAGAAGAAATAAAAAAAGAGATCAAGAAATACACAGAAATGAATGATAGTGAGAGTACAAAATATCAGAACTTTTGGGACATGGCAAAAGAGGTCACCAGAGGAAAGTTCATAACATTAAAAGCCTCTTTTCAAAAACAAGAACGAGCCCAAATAAACAACCTAATGCTTCATCTTAAAAAAACTAGAAAAGGAAGAACAAATGAAGCCTAAAGTAAGCAGAAGGAAAGAAATAATCAAAATTAGAGCAGAAATAAATGAAACTGAGAACAAAAAAAAAAAATAGAAAAAATAAATGCAACAAAGAGCTGGTTCTTTGAGAAGGTTAATAAAATTGACAAACCCCTGGCTACACTCACTCAAGAAAAAAGAGAAAGGACACAAATAAACAAAATTAGAGATGAAAGAGGGGGAAATTATGACTGACATCACAGAAACACAAAGGATCATACAAGAATACTATGAAAAAGTATATAACACCAAATTTAATAACCTAGAAGAAATAGACCAGTACTTAGAAAAATAAAATCATCCTAGACTGAATGAAGAAGGTCTGAAAAATCTAAATAGACCAATCAGCAGTATGGAAATTGAAACAATCATCCAAAACCTACCAAAAAGTAAAAGTTGAGGACCAGATGGCATCACTTGTGAATTCTACCAAACATTCAAAGAAGACTTAATACCTATTCTCCTCAAACTCTTCCAAAAAATCAAAGAGAAGGCATACTTCTCAACTCATTTTATAAAGCCAATATTACTCTGATACTAAAAGCTAGTAAGGATAATACAAAAAATAAAACTACAGACCAATATCTCTCATGAACACAGATGCAAAAAATCATAAAAAAGACACTAACAAACCAAATACAGCAACACATTAAAAAGATTATACACCACGATCGAGTGGGTTTCATCCCAGAGGCTCAGGGATGGTTCAACACATGCAAATCGATTAATGTGATACACCACATAAACAAATTAAAAAATAAGAATCATATGATCATAGCGGTAGATGTAGAAAAAGCCTTCGACAAGTATAGCATCCATTTATGATCAAAACACTTAACAAAATTGGTATAGAAGGAAAGTAGCTTAACATAATAAAGGCCTTCTATGACAAAACCTCAGCCAATATTATACTTAATGGTGAAAAACTAAAACCTTCCTCCTAAGATCAGGAACAAGGCAACACTCTCCACTATCGCCACTCTTACTCAATATAACATTGGAGGTCCTAGCGAGTGCAATCGGACAAGTGAAAGATAAAAAAGGCATCCAAATAGGAAATGAAGAAGTCAAACTGTCACTATTTGCAGATGACATGATTCTCTATATAGAAAACCCTAAAGTCTCCATAAGAACACTACTAGAAACAATAAGCAAATACAGTAAAGTCTCTGGATACAAAATCAACATTTAAAAATCCTTAGCATTCCTATACTCTAATAATGAAGCATCAGAAAAAGAAGTGGAAAAAATAATTCCTTTTGCAATTGCAACAAAATATAAAATACCTAGGAATAAATTTAAGAAAACAAGTGACGGACCTATATAATGAAAACTACAGGACCCTATTAAAAGAAATCAAAGAAGATAACAAAGATATGGAAAGATATTCTGTGTTCTTGGATTGGAAGAATCAACATAGTTAAAATGACTTAATTATCTAAAGCATTATACAGATTCAATGTAATCCCATCAAAATCTCATCCGCATTTTTTAAAGAAATAGAACAAAAAATCATCTGATTTGTATGGAAGCACAAAAGACCCGAATTGCCAAAGCCACCCTGAGAAAAAAGAACGAAGCTAGAGACATCACTCTGCCTGACTTCAAATTATACTACAAAGTGACAGTAATCAAAATGGCATGGTAATGGCAGCAAAACAGACACACAGACCGTTGGAACAGAATCGAGAGTCCAGAAGTAAACCCATATTTATATGGGCAAATAATTTTTGACAAAGAAGCCAAAAACATACAAAGGAGAAAGGAAAGCCTGTTCAATAAATGGTGCTGGGAAAACTGAAAAGCCACCTGCAAAAGAATGAAACTAGACTGTTGGCTATCACCACACATCAAAATTAACTGAAAATGTTTTGAGGACCTAAATATAAGACCTGAAACAACAAAATGCATGGAAGAAAATAAAGAAATTAAACTCAATGACCTTGGACTTAAAGAGGATTTTATGAATTTGACCTCAAAAGCAAGGGAAGTAAAAGCTACAATAAATGAATGAGACTACATCAAACTAAAAAGCTTCTGCTCAGCAGAAGAAATCATCAACAAGGTAAAGAGACAATCATCTGAAAGGGAAAATATATTTGCAAGCAATGCCTCCGATAAGGCCTAATATCCAAAATATACAAAGAAATCATACGACTCAATAATGAAAAAAAAAACCCAAATGAGTCAATCAAAAAAATGGGCAGAGGACCTGAACAGACACTTCTCCCTGGAGGACATACAGATGGCCAACAAATATATGAAAAGATGTTCAACATCGCTAGCTATTAGAGAAATGCAAATCAAAACCACAATGAGATACCATCTCACACCTGTTAGAATACCTATAATCTACAGGACAAGTAATAACAAATATTGGAGAGGATGCGGAGAAATAGGAATCCTCATACACTGCTCGTGGGACTGCAAATTGGTACAGCCACTGTGGATAACAGTATCGATGTTCCTCAAAAATCTAAGAATTGATCTACCATATGATCCAGCAATCCCTCTACTGGGTATTCACCCCAAAGCCTTGAAAACTCATATCCGAAAAGATATTTGCACACCGATGTTCATAGCAGCACCTTTCACAGTGGCCAGGACATGGAAGCAACAGAAGTGTCCTACGATAGAGACGACTGGCTAAAGAAGCAGTGGTACATATATACAATAGAATATTACACAGCCATAAGAAGAGATGAAATACTGCCATTTGCGACATGGATGGACCTCGAGATAATCATGCCAAGCGAAATCAGCTAGACAGAAAAAGTTGAAAATCGCATGATATCATTTATATGTAGGATATAAACCTAAAAGTAACAAATGAGCAAGACAAACAGAGACTCATGGACATGGACTATATAGGCTAGTGGTTACTAGTGGGGTAGGGGAGGAGGGGCGGCAGGTAGACATGGTAAAGGGTGTCAAATATAGGGTTTAGGCAGAGGGTAAAGTGGGTAAAGAGCATTAAATATATTGTAGCTGAAGGAAACTGGACTTTGGGTTTTAAACGCACAATAGAATACACAATAGAATATACAAATGTCAAATGATAATGTACACCTGAAAATTATATAATTGTATTAACCAGTGTTACCTCAATAAACAGTTTAAAATTTAAAAAAATAAAATAAGTAAATAAATAGCCACACACAAAAAAAATAGATAAAGGACTGGAACAAAAATTTCTCCAGGGAAGATATATATACGGCCAATAAGCACATGAAAAGATACTCAATATCACTAATCATTATGAAAATGCAAATAAAAGAACAGCAAGGTACCACTTAACATCCACTGGGATGGCTATAGTAAAATTTAAAAACAAAATAAAATAGAAAACACCAAATATTGGCAAAGATGTAAAGAAGTTAGTATGCTCCTGGTAGAAATGTAAAATTTTGCAGCACTGTAGAAAAATATTTGTTGGTTCCATTTTGTTGATGGTTTCCTTTGCTCTGAAAAAAACATTTTAGTTTAATGTAGTCCTATTTGTTAATTTTTTTTCTTTTGTTTTCCTCATCCAAAGCCACGTATCAAAAAAATATTATTAAGAGCTATGTCAGAGAGCTTACTGCCTGTTTTCTTTTTGCAGTTTTATGGTTTCTGATCTTACACTTAATTCTGTAATCCATTTTGAGTTTATTTTTGTATATGGTGTAAGAAGACTGTCTACTTCAATTTTTTTTGCATGTTATAAGACCCCATATAAATTTTAGGATTATTTGCTCAAGTTCTGTGAAAATGCTATTGGTATTTTGATAGGGGATCTTCTGACTCTCTAGATTGCTTTGGGTAGTATGGACATTTTAACAATGTTAATTCTCATCCATGAGCATGGTATATGCTTCCATTTATTATTATACAAAGTTTAAAAATAAAATAATATTACATGTTTCTTAAGGATATATACAGATAAAAAAAACTATGTTATTATCTAATGCTTCCTAATACATGCAGAGGAATAGTGATTACTGGTCCCATTGCTGAAACAATTAAGCCTATTCCAGGAGCTCAGTACCAGGTCTTTAGTAAAATGCCATAGGGAATCCAGACATTGAAAACAGGAAGATAGCAGACACAGAGAAACAGTGATAGCATAAGTCCCATGTCATTTCCTAATCTTGTCCTCTAGGCAAGGCATTCTCAACATCTAGATATCTTCCTTCTCCTCTGACCCAGGATCCTACCGGTATTTCTTTAACTAACCCAAGGACCACCTATAGACCAAACTCCTAAATTATTAACAAGTTATCTATGTTTGTTTCTATATCTATGTGATTATTTTTTTAATCTTTAAAAATGTGACACCATAATAATAGTAAAGAAAAAGAATTTTTCATTTAAACTTACAACTTCTCTGGAAGGAGTCAGTGGAGAAACATGTTGAGGAATATTCACAGGGTGTCTAGAGACTTTTCCTTGATTTTTGCCATCTGATCTGAAATACAGAATTACTTTTGAGCTAAATTAAGCTAAATTTGAGCTAAATTAAGATTAAACATTTCTATATAACATATTACACATACATTTTATTTTACAAAAACAGAATAATGATATTGGTGTGGTGGTGATGATGATTATGATGATAGCTAAATTTTCACAGCATTTTTTTACAGCTTTCACACACTTTTAATCCTTATAGTACTAGAAAGTTTTATTAACCTCATTTCACAATTCAATAAACTGGAATTCTAAGAAATGATGAAATCTGGTCAATTAGACCAGCGTTCCAAACTCTTCTTCTCAAGTCACCTAAAATCAAAGAAGAGCAAAAGCATATTCTTAAGTTGCATATACAAAGTAGTCACTTTGAAGTAGTCACTCTAATTATTAAGAAGTCCAGGAGGAGCAAATAAGCTGGCTGGAAAGATATCAGCTAAGTTTTAGACATACTGAGGTGCACCAAGTCAGCTAGGTAGAAATGACTGGAGATAGCTCTAATTACGGAACTAAAATTTAGGAGATGCAGATTGGGCAATTACATGGTTTGGCCAGTCTGAAGTATTTAAGAAAGTAAGAGAAAGAAAGGATAGGCAGATAAATCTGTTTTAGAATATGTTAACAAGTAAAGCTAACATTAGCATACTCTAGAAAAATATTATGTAGTAAGTGAGAAAAGTAGGTCAATGAAGTAAAGGTGGGCAATCAAGGGGAGATATGTATATTTTGAAATCATTATCATAATAAAAACTAGTTATCAAATAATTAAACTGTGCCAGCAATGTGCTGTGGGTTTTATTTGTTAATATTTCCTCATTTAATCCTCACATCAACTTTAAGAGATAGGCAATATTATTATTCCCATTTCAGAAGAAATAAACCAGGGCTCAGAGAGTTTTATTTATTATTGCAGTTCATAATTCTAGCAAATGACAAACTGGAACTCAGATCTGATTAAGGTCTATGCTAATCTGTGTTATATTTTAATGCTGACATATTAGAAGAGATAGTTGAGAGACAGATAATTGTACAAGAGCCCAACACATGGACTAGAAATGTCAGGTGTCTGAATTATGACAACCCTTTCTTCAATCAAAACTTATGTCTTAAAAGCTTATAATTCACAAAATCTGTTTTTAAAACTGAGATTCGAAAAGCTCTTCCTCTATGAGAACTGACCCTTGAAATGGACACAGAAGAAAAATTTTCAACATTTACATTTTTAATCTTTATCCAAATATTTTAATCTCTAATTAAGAAGCCCAAATCTGAAATTGTAGCCCAGAATCCTACTTATTCCACTGTCAGAAATCAATGTCAAGCAAAATGAACCCAAAGGGCCATTTTTAGTAGTACACAAGTTAGTCACCGTAACACTTTCCCCTTTACCATTTTAAGAGGTGACTGAGTCACCACTATCATTTTGCCCCTGCTAATCATGTCAAAACAACAGAGAGATAACTTAGTACTCTACTTTTAAACCAGTCTCTATAATACGACTATCATCATTAATAACTTTTAATTATTTCATATGAATTCAAAAGAAAAAATCTAAGTACTCATAGGTTTGTGATCTCTTCTTTCTGAAGCAGCTTTTTCGCAGCTGATTTCTCTTGATGAAGACAAAAGCAGCAAATACAATAAGGGGAATAATTAAGAAGAAGAATACCAGAAGTCCATCCCTCAATGCAGTATTCTTTTCTAGAGAGGAGAATTTTATATTAATGATAATTAAATTAGAAGTTAACTCACATTAATTATAACACAGTTGATGATTATAAGTATTTTATATTAATTTTCACGTTCGAATGTCAAAATGATATAAATTGAATATACTGAAAAATCTTGCTCATACTTCACCCCCGCCCACTTCATTTCTGCCTTCCCCAAAATAACCACTTTTATTAATTTCTTATATTATCTTCCAGTATTTCTTCATGCAAATGTAAGCAAGAACATATGTTTAGTGTCAACCCTTTCTTACAAAGAAGGTAGCATACCATATACACTATTCAGCACATCATTTTTTTCACTTATCTATATATCTACCCAAACCATATATAGATAACTGTCTCATTTTCTCAACAACTGTACAAAACTACATTGCAAGGATGTTCTACAGTTTACTGAACCAGTATCCAACTGATACTTTCATTTTTCTATCTTTTGTTATTTAAAAATGCTATAATGAAATAATGAATAACCTTATGATGTCATAATCATAATAAATAATAACAATGGGTACAGGTATAGCTAGATAATAATTTCTCAAGAGTAGAAATCCAATATCAGAGGGTAAATACATTCAATCATTTTTTCAAGGCACTGTCAAATTGTCCAAAAGATGGTGGTTACAACTTAACATGCCAGCCAGCAATATACAAGAATTCCTCACAGCCTCATCCACAGTGTAAAACTTGTACATTTTAGCCATCCTGGTAGGTAAAACTTATGTTACAGAATTTTTAATTTACATTTTTTTTATACTGTAAGTTGAGCAACCTTTTATATTTAAAGAAACATTTTCTGCTGAGTCCTTTGATGATTTTTCTAGAAACTATTGGTTTTTTCCTTCTCAATTTCTAAAAGCTCCTTATATATTAGGGATATTAGCTTTGTCTGTGTATTATTTGGAAATAATCTCTCCATTTTTGTCATTTGTCTTACAGTAACAGCTTTTCTCCATGCATAAGTTTATTATTCTTAGGTTTAGTATTCTTAGTTGAATTTATCAATCTTATTTTTTATGGCTTCTAGATTTTAAGTCTCATAAGTTTTAAAAATTCACTAATTAACATTAATTTTATCTGTTCTATGGTCTACAATAAATATGAACAGGAGTGGTAAACTATAAACATTTTCATCATAATTTTAAGTTTGTAAAAGTGCCAAAACTTTCTGTTAAAAGTTGTACAACACTACATGAAACAACATTCAGCCCAATTAAAAATATTAAAAATTAAAGCAACCTTGATATATTATTGTATACCTACTAACAAGTAGACAAAATTTTTATTAAAGCAGCCAACACTAGCAAGGTTATGCTGAAATTGGTACCTTCATGCTGTCAATAGCATTACACAATTTATTTGGAATTTTTATCAAGAACCATTAAAAGGATTATACCCTTGAACCTAGTAATTTCATTTCTGGCAATTTATCCTCCACTCAAAAAAATGCATAAATATTAAGATGTACATTACGATGTTAGAATCAACCTGTCAAAGAATTAGGAAACAGCTAAGTTATGAAACATTCACTCAATGGAATGATAAACAGCCATTAAAATCCATAGTTCTAACCAAAATGGAGTAACAGAGGCCAGATTTATCCTGTTAGCTATAACAACCAGAAAACCAGGCAAAATATATGAAGCAACAGTTTTCAAGACACTGGACATCAGGCAATGAAAAACAGTGAACCCTGAGACAGAAAACAAGGTGAGCTTTACATTTGTCCTAGTTTGCTGCCTAGTGAAAGTAAAGAGTGAAAAAAATCCAAGCAAAGCTCAGTGGTTTCCTTGAGTTGAGAAGATGGAGCTGGCTGTCCAAGGAAGCTGAGGCAGCTAGGGATCATTTGGCAAAGAACCAGAAAGGAGAGAGCTGCACAGCCAGAACCTGAAAACTCTGCAGAGGGTTCCTCTCAAATATTCAGCTGAGTACTGATCAATGCATGCATGTAAGGAAACCACCTGAAGCCAAAGAAAGAATCACCTGAAAGGATTAGCAGAAAAAAACCCCACAACTCACACAGGACTAGGAAGAGTACCTGTTCCTACCATTTCCAGTGGAAAACTCCACAATTAATATGGCATTAAGTAGAAAAAAACAGAAGGGGTTTTTTGCCTCAGTCATGGGGCAGTGTTAGCCCTAGGCTAAATGTTGCTCAGGTCCTCCCAAATAGAGCTTAAAAGCAAGACCCAAAAGGATCAAATTACGTACGAGTAACACAAATACACTAGAACAAAGTTCATCAACATAAATCCAAAACTTATCTACTATACAAGAAGGCAAAATTCACGATTTGTGGCATCCAGTAAAAAATTACAAGGCAATGCAAAGAAGCAGGACACTATGATCCAAAATGATGAGAAAAATCAATCAAACTGACTTAGAAGAAACAGATGATAGAATTAATAGACAAGGATATCAGAAGTTATTATGGCTGTATTCTACATGTTCAAGAAGCTACAGCAAAGACTGAACATGCTATGTAGAGACATAAAAGATACAAGAAAAGAAACAAATAGAACTCACAGAAATAAAAAATATACCGGGTGGAATTAATAGCAGTTCAGATACCACAGAAACACAGTACACTTGAAGAACAACAATAGAAACTATTTAAAATTGAACACACACACACACACACACACACACACACACACACACACAAACACAAACACATCAACGCAAATCAGTGAGATGTGAAAGAACTCCAAATTATCAAATATACATGTAATTGGAATCCTGAAGAAGAAAAAGACAAAAGATTTTTGAAGAAATAATTGCCAAAAGTTTTCCAAATTCGAATTAAACTATAAAAACACAAACTGAAAAAGTTCAACAAATCTCAAGCATGCTAAGGCACATGTAATCAAATGCTAAAAATCAGAGATGAAGAGAAATCTTACAAACAACCAGAGGTATAAAAACACATTACAAATGGAAGACCAAAAAAAAAAGATGATTGCAGATTTCTCAGGAAAAACAATGAAAGTCAAATGACAATATAGAAAACTCTTTGAAAAAGTGAAAGGGGGGAAAAAATCTTCACCCTAGATTTCTTTACCCAGTTATTATTTAAGGCAAAATAAAGGATTTTTCACATAGCCAAAAGCTAAAGGTATTTGTCACTGGTAGACCTGCATTATAAGGAATGTTAAAAGCAGCAGATATTGAATGATACCAAATGGAAATCTGACTTTATACAAAAATAAATTAAGAGCACCAGAACTGCTAACTATGTGGGTAAATATAAGACTTCTTTATTATTTAAATCTCTTTAAAAGATAATCAACTGTTTAAAGGAAAAATAATAATGAATTGTAGAGTTCATAACACACGTAGAAGTATGTCAACAATAGCACAAAAGGCAGGGAAAGAGAAATGGAAGCATACTGAAGTGGTATAATATCACATAAAGGGAAACTGTGATAGAAAAATATCAATATGGTGGATTTAAACCCAAATATACCAATAATCAAATTCAGTACAGTCAAAACAACTCAATTAAAAGGCAAAGATTAGCAGACTATGTAAAAAAGCAAGACCCAACTATATGCTGCCCACAAGAAACCTGCTTTACATATAAAGACACGAAGAGATTAAAAGTAGAAGGATGAAAACAGAGTTCTCATGCTGACTAAGCAAAAGAAATCTGAAGTAACTATTTTAATATCTAATTGCAGAGCAGAGAATATTACCAGGTATAAATAGAGAGCTATTTCATAATGATACAGGGCTCGATTTATCAAGAGGACAGAAGAATCCTAAATGGTTTTGTATCTAATAACAGAGTTTCACAATGCATAAAGCAAAAACTAACAGAAGTACAAGGAAAAATAGGCAAATTAGCAGTTATAGAAAGGAATGTCAATATTTCTCTCAATAATAGAACAAGTATACAGAAATTAGTAAGGATATAAAAGACTTAAACATCTGTCAACTAATATGAACTAATTATTTATAAAACATTCCACCCAACTGTAGCAGAATACAAATTATTTTCAAGTGTATAGATAACTTATTACTAAGCTAAACCATCTTCTGAGCCATAAAACAAGCTTCAAAAAATATAAAAGGACTCAAGTCATACAAAGTATGTTCTCTATGAATACAGTAGAATAAATGATATCAATAACACTAAAATATCTGGAAAATCCCCCAGATACTATAAAACAAAGTAACACACTTCTAAATAATTCATAACTTGAAGAAATAAGAGGTGTATTAGAAGTAACTTTGAGCTGAATGGAAATGAAAGCACAACATATTAAAATTTGTGGGGTGCAAAAAAAAGTAGTTCTTAAAGGAAAATCGATAGCACTTCAGTCCTTATATTAAAAAAGAAAAAAATGTCTCGAATCAATGACCTGATCTTCTATCTTAAGAAACTAGAAAAAGAAGAACACATTAAATCCAAAGTAAGCAGACCAGGAAAAAATATTTATAAAGTATATATTTCATAAAGGACTTGTATCCAGAATAAAGAACTCTCAAAACTCAGGAAAGCAAACATCCTAACTAAAAACTGGGCAAACAATTTGAATAGACACATCACTAAAGAAGATATGTAGATGGCAAATAAGCACACGAAAAGATGCTCAACATCATTTTAATTAGAGATATACAAATTAAAACCACGATGAAATACCACTACACACTTACTAGAATGGCTAAAATTTAAAAAAGATTGATCATACCAACTGTTGCACAATATGTGGAAAACTTATTTTTTTTAATGTTTTAAAATATATTTTATTTGTTAATTCAAAAGCTGTTACAAATTGTACAAATTGTATCTATTTATCTTACGTCACTGAATATGGAGAAATTGGAACCCTAATATACAGATGGAGAAAATGTAAAATGCTAAAGCCACTTTGGGAAACAGATTGGTAGTTTCTTAAAATACTAAACATAAACCTACTCTATAAGCCAGACATTCCACCCAGTATTTACCCAAAAGAAAGAAAGCATAGCTTCTCAGTAGGAAGATACTGGTGAACAAGGAGCTCATTTATAGTCTATCAAGGAATAAAAATAAGTAGTAAACGAGTAATTACTCCAATATATGATAGTTCTTATAGTAATAGGAGAATAGAAAGGGCATATTAATTCAGATTTAGATAGTCATGGAAAACTTTTTAGAGGAAATAAGGTATAAACTGAAATCTGAGCAGCAATTAACCAAGTTCCAACAATGTGAATATAATACGGTATGAAAACTCAGAGGTAAAAGAGAGTAGCCTATTAAAGGAAATAAAAACAGTTACAATGTCTTAAGCATAGTGAAATAAGGTTGGAAAAGCTAAGCTAGGGGCAAATAATCCAGGGCATTTAAGCCATGTTAAAGATTTCTGGACTTCATTCTAATAGCAATGCAGAAGCACTGAATTTAAAGCAGGACAATAACATAATCAAAACTGAATTCTTGAAGGAAAACATTAAAACTCTGTAATGTAGTATGGAATGTGAATTATAGGAAGCAAGATGGGAAAGAGGGAGCCTAGTTAAGAGGCTGTTACGGTAGTCCAGGAAAGAAACTGAAAGTAATTAATAGTAACAAAAAAAATAGAAACACTTGTGAAAAATTTAGGTGGCTGAACCAATATAGTTTAATGTATAACTGTGAGAAGTGTGGGAAAGGTATAAGGATGCCCAATTTCTGACACAGGCAACTGGGAGATCACACTAATTTTTTTCTATATTACTTGCCATTGTAGGTAGGTCCACTGTCCACACTTCCTCCATATCCTTTAGTCTCACAATTTGGGGGAGCCCAGCCATTTTCGCAGTGACAATTCTTATTGCTATTACACACCTTCGAAATAATCAAAATACCACTTTTGTTAATTGTGCATGTTGCTCTAAATCATGAACTGGAAACCAAGAGAAAAAAATTCATGCAAATCCATAGACACTCTTAAGAATAAAAAATTTATCAGTATCTAAATTCCCCAATGTTTAAAAATTTTAAAATCTTGAGAAGTCTCACTTAACCCTCACTAGGAATCCTCATTATTCGGCACTACTTCCATGAACAATCCAAAAGAGGATATTACCTACCCCATGTCCATAACACTTTTTCTGAATATCACAGTCATAATTCAGAATAGAGGCATTTACACATTGGAAGTTTCTACAGATCTGGGGAAAAAAAAAAAAAATGAAGTAATGAGTAAAAATAAAATTGGACACATTAGTAAACTAGCCAGAAAAAAAGACCTGGGCATAGATTATTTCATTTAGTAAACTCTTTAAAACTTTTAAGGAATAATTAATTCCCATATTATATATTTGCAAATGTAGAAAAATAAGTGAAATTAATTGACATTGAACTAATTTATCAAAAAGGACAAAGATGACAGAAAGGTCAAAAACAATGTTAAACTATAATCTATCCTTCCATATAAATATAGACGGGAAAATCCTAGGTAAAATATTCACAAACGGATTTTTTTCAAATCAGAAGTAGCCAGATGGAAATGATCCTACTACTATATAAGAAAGGCTCAACGAGAGGAAATCCATTACTATAATGCCTCACATAAATTATCATTATTAAAACAGATATCAAAATAGCATTTGATAAAATTTGAAACTCATTTTAATTTTTAAAATTCTTTCAAAAATAAAAGAAGAATATTTTGTCAATAAGACAAAACCTATCTTTCAGTATCCTAATTAATTATGAAACAATACAGGCATTTCTATTAAAAGCACTATTGAAAATAAATCATTATTATCTTATATAGTTCTAGAAATTTTAGTTCATGCAATAAGATATAAAACAGAAATTAGTCCTAAATATTGAAAAAGTTATAAAAAGTGTCATAACCAGAGAAAAATATTAAACTAAAGACCTAAAGGAAATCAGCTAAAAACTTACTAGAAACTTTTCAGTTTTCTGGAAAATGGACAATTTTATTTTTTTAAAAACTGCTCTTTTGTGATGTTAGAAAAAAAAAGACTAACCTTTTTTAAAGATTAGAGTGCTATTTCAAACCAGCTACACAAAATCAGAATGTTTAAATGCTCCAATAATATAAAGAGCAATCAGAGAACAATGAAACATCGATAGATTTACTGTTCTAAAAAGTACATAGGTTTCAAAAGAATTATAGTCAGAGGATCTCTACATTATGTTTCCTCTAATAATTTTAATTAGTTTTTAAATTAAAAAGATATTCACATGATAAAATTTTTTTAAAGTACAGAAGATTCCAAGTAATAAGTCACTCCTCATCTGTCCTCTACCCACTCATTTCTCCTAGGTAAAAATTTCAAAATACTTTTTTTATACATTCATAAAGTTTTTTGAGAAAATAGGTACCAGTAGCTGCCCTATTCAGCTAAAAGAAGACGTTTCTCTTAATAACGGATTTATAGTGAACACTTCAAACATTAAATAAGATCACAGAAATAAGATAAAATGTGTTACTTTCCGACCGATTTACTTTAGGGAGCAGAAAAATTCCAAATTCTCAGTGGAAAAGTGTGTTTTGACTGGCAGTGTTTTACTCTGTGGGATGGGTAGAACCAAACTGGAAAAAACACTGATAAGCTGCTTGGAGTGGTAAAGTAAGATTTTCTCTAACATCACCCACCTACCTCCCCACCACCACCAATACCCACACATGAAGGAGGGCAGATGAAGATAACTACAGAATTTCTCATTTACTGATTTCAGGATATAAGTTTGAAACCAAAGATGAACTACCTGGGACAATAAGAAAAGAAACTGAAGAATTCTCCTTTTACACTTTTTTCTCACTTGATGTTTAGCTTCCCCCCTAAATAAATGTTGAGTAAATATATAAAGAATATAGGTCTGAAGTAGTACTAAATTGTCAGCATGCTCAAAGTGCCAGAGTCCAGCCTTTAGTAGAGGCCATAAAGGAAAGAATCCAACCGATCCTATTTTACACCTGTACAAAATGTTTGCTGTTTGGTTCCATCAGTGTATCAGTATAAGTACACATACTAAGCATTTGCCATCTTTCTTGTGTGTAAATGATGTTGGCATAGTAAGAAAACATAATAAAATGCAAAGTTAAAAGGACTTATATCTATATATGTTAGTACTAACCTGGAGTCAATATTTTTCCAATGAAAAGAAAGTGTATGAGGGTTTGAAAGTAATTGTGATACATCTTACATGGGAAAATCAGTAGAAACTATTTTTATTCTTAACGCTGGTGGAGGAAATATAAAAATGTGTTTTTCTTGCTATAAAAAAAAAGTAGTATAATAGAAGGAAAAAGATATATAACTGCCAAACTGAACTCACACATACACACATGCACACATACACGCACATACCACAAACATACAATTTGTGCAATCCAGCAAGAGAAGAAAATAAAGTAGGAAACATTTTAAAACATTTAAAAACAGCTAACTAAGATCACAGAAACAGAACTAAATGTCAATAAATTAAGCTGTGCCAATAAAAGCAAAAGCCCAACCAAATGATAAAAATACAAAATGAAAACATATTTATATTATATTGGTATACAAAAAGCTTTCCTAAGCATGACATGAAAACAAAACAGACAAAACTGAAAGATACTTTAACGTTTCTTTATGGCAAAGACAAATGACAAACTAAAAAACATTTATGACATAACTGAGTTAATATTCTTTAAATACAACGAGCTCTCAAAATCAATAATAAAGTGACTATCCAACAAAAAGTGGTAAGATATGAATATGGACTTAACAGAAAAAATACACAGCACTAATAGAGATATAAAAAGATGTACAAGAAGAGAAATGCAATAATAATAATAATAATAATGAGGCTTTGTGAGACTTAATCAGGATGTCAAAAATTAAAGAGATTGATAACATATAACGGCGAGAGTGTGGGAGAAAATAAGACACCCTCATATACAATTAGTGGAATGTAAATTGTTACCACCTCATTGAAAAGTAAATTGGCAGTGTCTAACAGATTTTAAATGTATATATCCCTTCATTTAAAAAAATCTACTAGAAATCTAACCCAGAGAAGTACTCAACAAAAATAGGTGAGATTAAATGTAGATACATGTTCGGTGCTACTAAAAAGATAAACTGCAGATAACGTAAGAATGTAAAAGATCTGAATATACAATTACCAAACACTGTACATTTTAAGTGAGAATACACTATCTTCAAATGCACTCAGAACATTTATCAAAAAATAAACAAAGTCAGCTCATTAAACATGGATGTTTCATTCCTAGAAACGACCAAAGATACTAAACCTAGCACCAAACCTGAAGCATGCCTAATTTCCAAAGCAAAGAGTCATGTTCATAGTCAGATAGTCAATAAATATCTTACAACACATTTCAGGAAAACGAAAAGCCATATTTTGTTGGTTATTTTCAAACCAGGCAATCAGCACTGTTTTTGTGTGATAGCAAGAGTTTCAGAGAAAAATCTCATAATTTTGGCAATACATAAATTTTGAAGTAAACATGCATTCCAGTATCGCCACTGTCATGAATTCTTCCCACTGTAGATTACTCAGCCTGTGAATGTCAACAAGTCTCTGAATGTCAATGCTGTACTAGTCTCAGTCAAGCTGACAGAATACTTCAAAATCATTTCTAAAGAACAGACCAGTTGACTTATATTTTTTTCATTTCATCTTTTAAAACAAAATAATACATGCACATGGTTAAAAATAAAATAGCGCTAAAAGTGCTTATGATGAAATAACTCTATGACCCATGTCTATCTAGTCAGCAAGTTTAGCAGTCTACAGGCAACCACTCTTCTGGTAATTACCTTCCTGTTTTAAATTGTATCCTATTTCTTGACTTATCTATTATAGACATCATCAATTAACATTATTTATGATAGAGAAGAATTCTGCTTTCTAACACAAATCCAAAGGTCCCTTCTTCACCTTCTCAAACTAAATATTGCTTAATATTTATACCATAATATTAGGATATTAACCACTCATGCCACTACTATCTGAGCAAATTCAGAACCAGGTGACAAAAGATGGGGAGGCTGACAATTGGAGATAAATTATCTATATTATCAATAAAACAGTTAACATGACTTAAGTAAACAACGAAATGAGCTTCCTAATACTGCACCCCAAAATCAAACTTACCTGCCTAGTCACAGGCTGCTCTGGACAACCACAGGCCTCCCCCCACAGAAGCAGAGCCTGCCCTGCTAAATTTACTGCATGGTTGAGAGAGCAGACCAGAATACACCCTCTCTGCAGGCAGGTAGATCTGAAAAGAGAAGACAGAAGGGACTGAGCCACCCATGCCCAGTGTCTTCTCCCAAACTTATCAGCTGCATCAGTCACTTTGTGTCCCTTGGAGAAAGTGAAGGAGGAACACACTGAGGCTGGGAGTGTTATTTATTTTTTTCCAGCTTTACTGAGATACAATTGACGTCTAACATTGTATAAGTTTAAGATATACGACATGGCGATTTGACAAATTTATATTCTGTGAAATGATTACCACAGTAGGCTTAGGTAACACTCCCACCATTCCACATAATTATCATTTCTTTTTTGTAGTGAGAACATTTAAAATCTACTCTTAATATTTTCAAGTATATAATATTATTAACTATAATCACTGTGCTAAATATTAGATCCCCAGAACTTATTCATCTTATAACCAGAAGATTGTACCCTTTGACCAACATCTTCATGAACACTTGTTATGCTATTTCCACCACCCCATCCCACCCCAGGCCCTGGCAACCACAATTCTACTTCGTTTTTATGAGTTCAGCTTTTTAGATTCCACATACAAGTAAGATCATACAGTATTTGTCTTTCTCTGTCTGACTTATTTTACTTAGCATAATGTCCTCAAGGTCCATCCATGTTGTCTCGAATGGCAAGATTTCCTTCTTTCTCATGAATGAATAATATTCCACTGTACACATATACAACATTCTCTTTATTCATTCATCCATTGATAGATACTTAGATTGATTCCATATCTTGGCTACTAGAATAATGCTGCAATGTACATGGGACCACAGATATTTACTTGAGATCATGTTTTCATTTCCTTTGGATATATATCCAGAAGTGGAATTGCTGGATCATATGGTAGATCTATTTTTAATTTTTTGAGGAAACATCATACTATTTTCCACAGTGGCTGTACCAATTTACATTCTCACCAACAGTCCACAAGGGTTTCATTATCTCCACATCCTCAGGAACACTTGTTATGTCTTGTCCTTTTTATGATAACTTATGTAATAGGAATGGGGTGATATCTCATTGTGATTTTGATTTGTACTTCTCCAATGATTGGTGATGTTGAGCATTTTTTCATGTGTCTGTTGGCCATTTGTTGCCTTCTTTGGAAAAATGTCATTCAGATGCTCTGCCCACTTTTTAATCAGATTGTTTCTTTGCTATTGAATTGTATGAGTGCTTTATTTATCTTGGTTATTAACCCCTTATCAATGATTCGCAAGTATTTTCTCCCATTCTATAGGTTACTTTTTCATTCTGTTCATTATTTCTTTTACAGTTGTACAGAAGCTTTCTAGTTTGATATAATCTCACTTAATTATTTTTGCTTTTGACGCTCATGCTTTTGATGCTATATCAAAAAAAGCATTGTCGAGACCAATGTCAAGGAGCTTTTTCCCTATGTTTTCTTCTAAGAGTTTTATAGTTTCAGATCTTATGTATAAGTCATACTACATTTCAAGTTAATTTTTGTGAGTGGTGAAAAGACAGGGGTCCAGTATCATTAAAATACTTAATAGCATGTGAATATCCACTTTTCTCAATATTACTTATTGAAGAGATGATCCTTTTTCCATTCCAAATTCTTGGCTCCCTTGACAAATATCAATTGACCATATATGTGGGTGGTTGTTTCTGGGCTATTCTATCCTGTGGGTCTATGTGTCTATTTTCATGGTCCTTGTGGTCTCATACAAATTTTAAGATTTGTTCTATTTCTGTAAAAAAATGCAAGTGAAATTTTGATAGGGATTGCAATGTATCTACATATGGCTTTGGGTGGTATGCAAATGTTAACAATATTAATTCTTCCAACCCATGAACACAGGATATCTTTCCATTTACAGGCATACTTCAGAGATATGCAGGTTCAATTCCACCCGCATATCTCTGAAGTATGCCTATAAATGGAAAGATATTCACCACAATAAAGTGAATATCACAATAAAGCCAGTCACATGAATTTTTGGTTTCCCAGTACAAATAAAAGGTATATTTACACTATATTGTAGTCTATTAAGTGTGTAATAGTATTATGTCTAAAAAAGGGCAGATTTTTAATTTAAAATTACTTTAGTGTTAAAAAATGCTAACCATCATCTAAGCATGTTGAAAAAAATGGTGCCAAGACTGGCTCAACTCTGAGCCATGAACCTTCAATTTGCATTAAAAAAAAAAAAACCAGTATCTGCAAAGTGCAATTAAGCAAAGTACAATAAAATGAGGTATGCCTATATTTGTGTCTTCTTCAACTTCCTTTATCAAAGTCTTGTAGTGTTCAGTTGACAAATCTTTCACCTCCTTGGTTAAATTTATTCATAAATATTTCATGTTTTGATGCTATTGTGAATGGTGTGGTTTTTCTTATTATTCAGGTAGTACATTATTAGTGTATACACAAGCAAATTATTTCTATATCTTAATCTTCTATCCTGCAGCTTTCTCCAATTTGTTATTAGTTCCAACATTTTTTGGTGAAGTCTATAGGGCTTTTCCATATAAAAGATCATATCATTTGCAAACAAAGACAATGTTATTTTTTTATTACAGTTTCGATGCCTTTAATTTCTTCTTCCTAGCCTGAATGCTCTGGCTACAACTTGCAGTACTATGTTAAATAAGAGTGGTAAGACTGGGCACACTTGTATTGTTTCTGACCTTAGAGGAAAAGCTTTCAACTTTCACTGTTGAATACGATATAAGTTGTGGGCTTGTCAGATATGGCCTTTATTGTGTAGAGGTACATTCCTTATATACCGAATTTGTTAAGAGGTTTGTATCATAAACAGATGTCATATTTTCTCAAGCGCCTTCTGCTTCTATTGAAAGAATCATATGATTTTTTTCTTTCATTCAACTAATATGGTGTATCATAGATTTGCTTATATTGAACCATCTTTACATTCCAGGGATACATAAGAATTGATCCTGGTGTAAGATCTTGTTAATGTGCTGTTCAATTTGGTTTGCTAATATTTTGTTGAGAATTTATGCATCTATATTCATCAGGGATACTGTAATTTTCTTTTCTTATAGTGTACTTATTTGGCTTTACTATCAGGGTAATGCTGGTCTTATGATCTGAAAATGTTCTCTTCAATTTTTGGAAGAGTTTAAGAAGAACTGGCATTAATTCTTTGTTAAACCTTTGGTGGAATTCACCACTTAAACCATTTGATACTGGACTTTTCTTTGTTGAGAGATTGTTGATTACTGAGACAATCTCCTTACTTGTTATTGGTCTGTTCAGATTTCTTATTTTATCATGATTTAGTCTTGGTGGGTTGTACATTTCCAGACATGTATTCATTTATTCCAGGTTATCCAATTTTTTAGTATATACTTTTTCATCGCAGTCTCTTATGAATCTTCATACTTCTGTGGTATCAGTTGTAATGTCTCTTCTTTCATTTCTGATTTTATTCACACCTTCTCTAGTCTAACTATAGGTTTGTCAATTTTGTCTATATTTTCAAGAATCCAGGTCTTGTTTTTTTCTCTTTTGTTTTTCTGGTCTCAGTTTAATTTATCTGCCCGTTGTTATTTCCTTCCTTCTACTAACTTTGGGCTTAGTTTGCTCTTCATTTTCTATTTCCTTGAGGTGTAAAATTAGGTTGAGATCTTTAATTTTTCTTACTGTAGGAATTTATCACTATAAACTTCTCTCATAGAACTACTTTTGGTGCATCCCATAAGTTTTGATTTACTGTGTTTTGATTTTGTTCGTTTAAAGATATCTTTTATGCTCCATTGTTTATTCAAAAGTGTGTTGTTTAATTTCCACATATTTGTGAACTTGCAAGTTTTCCTCCTGTTATTGATCTCTAATTACTGATGTGTAAGGACTTATTATGCTATCTTATTCATTGTTTTCTGGTAGTTTTGTAGTCCCTTGTTCCTTTCTTCCTCTCCTGATGATCTCCTTTGTGAATTGGTGATTTTTCCAAAGTGTATTCTGTGATTCTCTTCATCTTTTGTAAACCTACTGTAGGTGTTTGCCTTATGGTTACCATAAGAATTACATGAAACATCTTATAGACATAACAATCTATTGTATACTCAAACATACACAAAAGCTCTACCCTTTTACTCCTCCCTTTTTATGCTTTTGATGTCACAATTATCTTTATGTTGTATATTTGCTAACAAATTATTTAAGTTTAGTTTTTATTACTCTTGTCCTTTAACTTTTATACCAAAATGGTTTACACAACACCATATTACAGTATGAAAGTATTCTGAATTTAACTATATATTTACCTTTACCAATATGTTGTATATTCTCATATGTTTACATGTTACTAATTAGCATCCTTTCATTTGGACTTAAAGAACTCCTTTCAGCACATCTTTTAAGGTAGATCTAATGGCAATAAACACCCTCAGCTTTTGTTTTTCTAGGAATGTCTTTACCTCTTCATTTCTGAAGAACAACTTTGCCAAATAGAGTATTCTTGGTTGGCTTTTTTTTTCTTTCATTATTTTGAATATATCATCCCATTCTGTCCTAACTATAAAATTTCTGCTGAGAAATCCATTGGTAGACTTGTGTGGGTTCCCTTGAAAATTACAAGCATATTTTCTCTTGTTGCTTTTGATTCTCTAATTTTTGACAGATTTGTCATAATGTGTCTTGGAGATGCTCTCTTTAAATTGAGCTTGTCTCGTGACCCATTTGCTTCATAAACTTGAATATCCAATTCTCTCTTCAGCTTTGGGAACCTGTCAGCTATTATTTCTTTAAATAAGCTTGCTGCCCTTTTTCCCTTTTCTTCTGAACTCACAAATTGTTTCTTTTGGTGTTATACCAAAGGTCACATCAGCCTTCTTCACTCTTTTTCTTTCTTCTTTTTTCTTTTCACCTGAATGGATACATTCAAAGTTCTTCTCTTCCAACTCAGATTCTTTTTTTTTTTTTTGCTTCATCCATTCTGATGTTGATGCTATTTTATTTTTCATTACATTGATTGTATTACTCAGCTCCAGAACTTCTATTTGGTTCTTTTTCATGATTTGCTTTTTTGTTAAACTTCTCATTTTGTTCATGTATTGTTTTCCTGATCTCGTTCAATTACCTTTCTATGTTTTCTTATAGCTCATTAGGCTTCCTTAAAAGAGCTATTTAAATCTTTATTAGTAAATCACAGATTGTCAAGTTACTGAAAGATTATTGCAATCCTTTGGTAGTGTCATGTTTCCTTGATTTTCCACATTTCTGAAGTTTTGGATTGCTGTATTCACATTTGAAGTAGCAGACAACTCCTCCAGTTTTTACTAACTGCCTTCATGAGAGAAATACCTTCCTTCAGCTCAACTAGGGATTCTGAAGCTTTCTCAGACTTTCTATGGATATGCCTGCTCCACACTTCTTGCTCCCTCCTGTGCCAGAATTCTTAAGCTTACTGCCTCTTCTTGACTCTGCAACACCAAGCCAAGTGTAGAAAACCTCCTTTTTGTTTTCCTAAGGGTGAGGCTAAAGCTCAAGTTTGTGGTCTCTCTCTGGTCCACGGGTTCTGGCTGGCTCTCTACTCAGGCTCACTAGCGGTCTGAAAAAGCTCCCTCTTGCCACCATTGTTGACAGGGCATGTGGGGTGTTGGCCAAAAGATGAGGGAGCGTCTGGGTGAGGTACACAGAGTGCTAGGGGTGCCCATGGGCCACTTGGAGGGATCTAAATGCAAGGCATCCCTGGCCACTTGTGGACAGGCTTCTTGGTGGAGTCTTCTACGACACAGTAGGATCTGCATCCTTTTAATGTCCTCCAAAGGCCTGTGCCCCTCTTCCAGCCTCTTCTCATCCTTCAGTGATGCAGTTCACAAGTCAGTACTCTGGTTGGGGTGAGAGAGAATGGCTCTGCATAACTGGGGAAGCCAGATGCTCACTCATTCCTCATTTTCCCCACAGGAGTATTCACAGGCTGAAAAGATCTCTCCTGGCCCTAAGCTGTGCTGTGTTGGGTAAAGAGTGATGCAGGTAGAGTCACACTGTCCCGCGTACCCTCCCCTATGCATCCAATTCATTTTTTTTTTTTTTTAAATTCAACACTGTGCTGGAACTTCTCCACTAGAAATCTAGACTTCTACAAAGGCTCTCTTATCCATGGGCGATTGTCTATGCTGTTGTTTTTTAGGGGCTTCCATACTGCAGCCTGGAAGGGCTGGAGCTAGGCAAGGCCACTGCAGGGTTCACATCCAGGACCAAGGTCTCTATGCCTATTACCTGACACACAGGACAAGACTCCTTCCATGTCCCACAGCTCCCACAAAGGCACTTCTGTCCATGAATAAATGCCAAATTATTATTTTTGGAAGGATGCAAATGAGGGATCTTTTATTCAGCCATATCGCTGACGTCACTCAAAAACCTTGGAATGTTATTTTAATAGAACTTCATCTGTGAGAAAACAATTATATAAGGAATATGTATCTCTTGCCAACAACTAAGACAAAACACTTTTGATTTCAAAGCTAAGTATTATGAGCATATTTTCTTTCTTATATAGCATTTGTTTTCACTGCACCCAATACTTGTCTTTCTTCTTACACAATTGGCCTCTGTCACATCAATATTTAACTCATAAAAAAAAAAAAAAGCTATCGTGTCACTTCCTCTTTCAAGTTCCTTCGTTCTCTAGAAACCTGCCTATATGGTCCCCTTACTCTAATCTAAATTAATTATTCTTCTGGCCTGGTACACAGCTGTTATTTTAGCATTTCTCTTTGACATACTTCTACGACCTAGATTACAATTCTTTCTCTTTTTGGTTTACTTCTTCATTTGCTGGAACATTACAGTTAGATGATTTCCTATGAAAGGGTAAATAAAAGATAAATTTTCTGATCCTTTGAATCTCTAAAATGTTTTTATTGTGCCCTCTCACTTGATTGATACTTTGGCTGTGTACAGAATTCTAGGTTGAGAAACTTTCAGAAAAATGAAAGTTGTTCTCTTGTATTCTAGAATTTGGTTCTCAATCTCATTCTTCTATATGTTACCTATTTTGAGAGTTTGTTTTGTCTCTGGAAGCTACTAGGAATTTTCTTCACAAATACTGTTAAATTTCACAATTGTCTACTTTCTCTGTTTTCGTTCTCTAAATTAGAAAGTTAAATTAGTTGAATTTTAAAATATTTAATTGATCCTCGAAGGCTTTTATATTTTCTTTTTTCTGTCTTAGTCTTTTCATTAATCTTCCTCAAAGAATTGTCTAACTTTATGTAACAATCCATCTATAGTTCAGTTATGTATGCATGAAGGGGAACAGTGTACGAGGGTTAGGCTAGGGAGATGGGTATTTCATAAGAGGATGACCAAATATAACATCAAAATTCTTATCTTTTCATCTACAACCTACAGGACTAGGCAAATGGTTGCTGATTTTTTGTTGACAGGATAAAAGAAGCAGACAGACGAGAGAAAAAGCTAGCCTCTCCATTAGCCAACCAAAAGTAATTTCATTTTCAGCCTCATGCTTCACCTCACTCTCAGTAATAACCATTATTTCCAAATCACCAATTTGTTTAGGGTTCTGCCAGGCTAAAATATAGTCTTCTTGTTCACATCGTACATTGCACTTACATTGCACTGTAAGCTATAGGTTCTACTACTCTAACTACTTTCTGTCCTCTTTCAGTTTTTCAAAACTTGGGGAAATCTGTTATCTACTGATGAGATCTCACATATTTCATACTTTGAGATTTATTCCCTACTTATTCCTCTATACTCTTGAAAGTATTGTGCAGACAAAGAAGACAAATGAATATTACAAACCACCATCTTCTATGGATGCTTTTTCCAATTGATATTTTTACTTTGAACTTCACTGATTTGTAATAATTGAATGTGATAATTACATTTATGCACTGACAGGTATGGGACACAAGGTGCCAGATATGTGGTCAAACACTATTCTGAGTGTTTCTATGAGGGTGTTTTCTGTTGAGCTGAATACTTAAATTAGTAGATTGAGTAAAGTAGACTGCTTCCCTAATGTGGATGAGCCTTATCCAATCAGCTGATCGCTAGAATAGAACAAAAAGGTTGAGCCTCCCCTCAACAACAGGAAATTACACTTGTCTTCCTGTCTTCGATCTGGGACTGTGGTTTTTCCTACCCTCCGACTTGAACTAAAACATCGGCTTTTCCTAGGTCTTAGGCCAACTAGCTTTCAGACTTTAACTACCATCAGCCCTCCTGGTTTACAAGCCTTTGTACTCAGGCTGGAACTACATCATTGTCTCTCCTGGATCTCCAGCTTGCCAACTGCAAACTTTGGGTCTTGTCAGCCTCCATGATCATCATGTGAATCAATTACTTAAAACAAATCAAAATCTCTCTTTCCCTCTCTATTAGTATCTTTATTCTAATTTTATATATATACACATATACATATACACATACTTTTAAAGAAGTGTGGATACACACTTCTAATGCAGATACTAATACGAAGGATGGTTCTAGAGAAACAGGCTTTAAGGATAAAATCTCTGAATTGGTTCCTGGGTCTATGAAATTGGTTCTCTTATCTGATTACATTTAAAGATGTGAATGACTCTATTTCCAATAGTAAAAATAATACTGATAGTCCATAGTGTAATATGGCAATAGAGATAGGCAAAATATCACCACTGGTTATTCCTAATCAACCACTGACAAAATTAAGATTCTGGGTAACTGTGTCTATGATACTTCTGAATATTTTTGTCAAACTAACAAATGTGAGATTGAGTGGTTACTCCTAATATCATTGGACAAAGTGGAGAAAGAAAAGGATGAGCTCAGAAATCAGAATTCCCAGCTCAGTTAGGCATAAATGACCCAAAAGCTTCTATGTGTGCCCTGAAGGAGACCCTCATCTCCTGTAGCAAGGCTAAGATCTCTGAAAATCAAACCCAGAATCTTATCTTGCAACTGCTGAGATTATAGTACAAGTCAAACTCCCCACCTCATAAGATATCTACTTTTAAAGTGAGGGCACTGATTAGGAAAGGAGGAGATCCTGAAAGCTGGAATGGGGATGTGTTAGAAGACCTGACAAAGCAGAGGACACTGAGTCCCTAATTTCTGATGACTCTCCTATGCCAGTGGAAGTAGTCTCTTTACCCTCAACAGAGACCTTTCTACTCCCAAGAGAAGGGATTAGTGCTTCATTGCCTGAGGGAATTTTAATAGCCTCCTTTGAGGAAGCTGCCATGCAAGACAATGTTGATTTTCTTCAAGAACCACCCCTACCACTTTTCTTTGCTTCTAGACTTATAACTAGACTCAAGTCCCAGCAGGTCCCTAGAGGTGAGGTACAAAGTGGGACCAATGAGGAGGTGTGCTACAAACCAAGAGAGTTACTTGATTTTTCTAATTTATACAGACAGAAATCTAGGGAATGAGTATGGGAATTAAGGGTGTGGGATAATGGTAGAAAGAACATAAAGTTGGATCAGGCCTAATTTACTGATATGGACTCACTAAGTGGAGATTCTGTATTTAATGTTGCAGGTCAGAGATTTAGAAAGAGCTATAACAGGATGAAAAGTAGATCAAAAGGTAGCCCACGGTGAGTGAGTTGGAAATGCTGAACCTACCTCTGTGTAAGGTAAAAGAAATCATTCAAAGGAAAAATGGTATGTTAGAATAGGTTTGCTGTTTAAGACTTACTCAGAGAGTTCAAAAGACACACTTTTCACCATGACTGTGAAAAATAAATTTGTGAGGGGCACCCCAGCCTCCTTGAAGAGCTCTGTGATCATTGTTCTCTGTTGACTAGACCTTACAGTAGGAACTGTGGACATTGAATGAAAAAATTGAAATGCAATCATTGTATTTGGATCCTGGGGTTAAAAGAGGCCAAGTGGCAGCCCTCCACTGTCGAAACGAATGCAGAGTGTTAAACCAATGAGAACAGTCAAAGCAGCAATCAGAATAGTCTGGCTCTCATAGACCTACAGTGTTAGATAGTTGATGATGATGTTCCTAAAAATAAAATGGTTCAAAAGCCTACTAACAAATTCTCACTACATCTGTAAAAGCAGAAAAGTTCTAGGTCAAGTGAACAAAAGTCTAAACTGAATCAAAAAAAAAAAAAAAATCTGAGTCAGAAGCCCTCAATCAGTTTCCAGACTTGAGCCATATAACAGACCCAGAACCCTTTAAATAAAGAAGAGGATGGGTCTCCTTCAGGAATAAACTGGATTATAAAACATGTTTGGCCATTTCTCCTGCCAAGCAAACTTCCAAGAGAACAACCTGGTGCAATGCTGGACACTCTGTCCACTGGGAGGATTTTCTTTCACCAATGCCCTTCAGGGATGTTCCACAAAGGAGCTATAACGCTGCAGCCATCCACTTTCTTTTCAAAGAGTACAAACTTCCAGTTATAAGATAAACAAGATCTGGGTATCTAATATTCAGCACAATGATTATAGTTAACAATACTGTGTTATATACTTGAAAGTTGCTAAGAGAGCAAATTTAAATGTTCTCCCCATAGACACAAAAATTGTTATTTATAGAGGTGATTGATATGTTAACTAACCATATTGTGGTAATTATTTCACAATATATATGTGTTTCAAATCATCACATTGTACACCTTAAACTTAGAATATGTTATAAAGCTGAGGGGAAGGGGAAGCCAAAAAGGGAGAAGCAGAGATGAAACATACAGGAAAAGAACTATAGGAACATTATCTGGGATTCTGGGTTTCAAATCTCTTTATTTGATTCTGTGGTTTGAATCAATAAATTTCCTGTTATGTTTTAATTCAGTCTTAGCTAGTTTTTATGAGACTTAAGAGTACTGACTATAAGTAAATTTTATAAATTCAAAAAAAGTCATAAGTATACAGCTTCAGAAATACAAAAGTATATTCATCAACACATAGAATCTAGGAACATACTGAAGAAAAATTCAACGATGCCAGCATTTGCTCCAGGAATGTAAAGATAATTTAATGTTAGGGAATTTATTCATATAACCCAGCATATTAACAGGTCAAAAGAAAAAATGATTATTCCAATAGCTGTTGAAAAAAACTACTTACAAAAATGTAAATCTATTCTTCTTTCATTCTTATTAGTTAGGATTAAAAGATACTCCATTAAATGAAAAATACCATTCTACCCCAAGCCAATAGCTAAAATTATATATAATCTTAAAAGGCTAGGTATATTCCCAGTCATTATAAAATCAATAAGAAAAACACACTAATTTTTAAGTAAACAAAGAACATCAACAAGAAACTCACAAAAAAAAAAAAGGAATAAATATACAGAGACCAAAAAATCCAATATCACTAATAACCAAGAAAGAATAAAGTAAAAAGCTTTAAATCAACAGAAACTAATTTTGACTATAACATGGAGAATAAAAACATTTATTGAAAGCTGGTTGGAAGGCAAACTAGTAAAAACTCTTTTAAAGAGAAATTTGGCAAAACTATATCTAAAACCTTAAAAGATGTGCATCATGATAGTAGTTTAACCTCAGAAGACAATCAAGATATTCTGAAATTTTTATTTACAAAGCCATTTACCTCAGCATTATTTATAATAACTGAAGCAGTTGAGTTTAGGAAGTGGCAAGGACAGGCACAAAAATATAAGGGTCTATTTATAAGTGGGGGACAAAACTGGAACTGAAAACTTGGTAGAAATTGAGGTAACTTGGGGGTCCACCTGTCTTTTCATGTGTCACATAATCAGTCAATCATGTTCTCTCTTTCTCAACTCACTCAACACTCCTGTTCCCTTATATCTCTTGTAAATGGCTGAAGCTTGCCATAATCATTCTGGCCCTGCTCCTATTTCATGACATCCATCAAATTCTTACAGTTTTCTGCCTTACTTTTAACTGCCTTTAATTACATAATCAAAAAAAAAAAAAAAAGGAATTCAGCCTAGCTCATTCTCTCATGCAGAATCACTGGCATTAAGTCAGGGGCTGGCTAGCTCTTGGCTCATTATCTGATCCAAACATCATGGTCAGGATAGCAGGGAGCATGGGCAGGACAAGCATTGTGACATTTCTAGTACAAAGACACACGTAAATGTACAAACACACCCACACACATACACTGATACCCTAGAAATCACCTAAGTGTCCCAATAATGGCAGAATGGCTAATAAATTATGGCACACTGATAGGGGAGGGAAATGTGCACAGTATTAAAACATAGAAACCATAGGTTATAAAATATGACCCTGATGAAGAAATCTGGATAGTAAAATTATAGCTATTCTTTATTTTGTTCTTGGTGGCTTTATATTTTCCAAAATCTCTATAATAAATACAAACTTCTTTTATAATCAGGAAAAAACAACCACTTACTTTGTATAATGAAATTTTTAAATTTTACTTTGTAAATATAAAACATGTTAATTACCTTTCCAGCATCACATTTTGTGCCTTCATTCACCATCCCAGGATCTGGAACATCTGATCCTAGCTGAAAATCCACACCCCAACATTTGGTGCCTCCACTGGGAGTCTGAATAATAGCAGGCACAATTCCAAATACTGGCATGTCTTGTACATTCTCACACTGGAGCTTTCCACACAAAGCATTCCTATAAAGAAAGAAAAATAATGCAAAACACAAAATGCATCCAGTGTATATACCAAAGAAAAATTATATATTTATATATAGACAGAGTTTACTACTATTTAGCTGAAATGAATCTAAACAGAGAAAGTGTATGAGAACAAACCATCAAGTGAAACACTGATGGGGAACTGGACATTCATATGGTACAACATCATCACTCCACATATTACCTGAGATTTGCAATGGGAAAAACATAACTTTACAATAGCAAGATCTGGTCATTACTACTTAGTAACACCGATAATGAGACAATCCAGAATTATGAGTCTCCTTGATATAATGTTTCTTCCTCAAAATGTTCAACCTGACTCTAATTAAACTTTAGATTTAAGCTCCGATTTATAGAAAATTTAGGAGGTAGAGACACAAGTTAAGCAACACAGAAGAAACTATCAAACAGATCCAGAACATGGGCCATTCTAAAAGACCACTGGCCCAGTCATTTCCTCAAGTCTCTATCATTGAAAAGAAAAAAATTAAGTGAAGAATATTTTAAATTAAAAATTATTTAAGTGACATGACAAGCACAATGTATAATCCTTTATTGAGTACTGATGTGGGGAAAAAAAAGTTATGAAAGACAATTTGAGGACAATTAGAAAAATTTTAATACTGACCAGGTACTACATGACATTTGGAAACCGTTAATTTTGTATTGTCAATGACCTTTTATGTTAGAGATGAATACTGAAAAATTTAGGAGTAAAGTGTCCTGAGGTCTGTAATTTATAATGGTTCAGCAAAGTCTAGATGAAGTAAATGTGATAAAATACTAACAATGTATTAATCTAGGATATTCGAGTGTTCATCATACTATTCTTTCTACTCCTCTGTATGTTTGTAATTTTTCATTTAAGAAGTTTAAAAAGATAACACCATCTATATACTGAAAGAGAGGATAGCTCTTTCAATGAAACAGAAAAACACAACGTGCACAATGATGTGTGCAGTATGCACAACAGGGGGGTGGAAATGGGGTAGGAAACAAAATATTTTTGTATAAAGAGCCTCTAGAAAGACAAGAAGTTAAAAGAAACATGTACTAGGGGAAGAGAGTGGGAACAGAGAAAAGGAGTATATAAGTAGAAGCTATTTATATCTTTTCTATACCCCTTCAAACATTTTTTGAACAACCTACAACAAAAATAAATAATTACTTACAAATTATTTAAAACAAAAATTAAATATCTATTATTTTAAAAATTGTAAAGTACTTTTAAGATAATACTCTGGCATTGGTGAGGGGGCAGTGGAAGCATAAACCAGTTAAACATTTTGAAGGTCATTTAGGAAGTATCTCTCAAGAGCCTTAAAACTATCCTCCACATTCTTTAACTAAGAAAAATCTAGGGCAATAATCAAAGAAACAGACAAATACCTACACTGTATTTATCACAGCTTTACTTAATATAGCAAATTAAAGAAAAAAACATAAATTTCTAATATAAGGAAATGGTTAAAAGAAGTTGGGTACATCTTATAAATGCTCTTAATATAGTGGAAAGTAAATACATCAATTTGTAAAACAATATAAATCGTACCACGCAATTTTGTTTATATGTGTGCATTTGGGTGTCTCAGTACACATAAGTGTTGGTATATATTTATATACATATATATAAATATAATGCTCATATATGTTTATGAATGTATATACACATGAGAAATACACAAACACACACAAAAGTATCTCCAGATGGTTCACTTTCTTTACACTTTTCTAGGTTTTATATTTTCTATGCTGAGGATGATTGTAAAGACAGTAATGATAATGATGATGAAGATGATGAGTCCTACAATGAACTCTTCTTAATACTAACATCCATCAATCAACTCATTCAGTCTTCAAAACAACACTTGGAAATAGGTACCATTATTATCCCCATTTTACAGAAGAGAAAAACGAGGTATGCAACTGAAGCAACTTGTCCAAAGTCTCAGAGACCTTAAGTGACTGAGGCAGGATTCAAACTCAAAGTAGTCTAACTTCAAATGTGTATTCCTAATGACTATATTATATTATCTTTACTATATAGTCTTATAAAAAACTACAAAATGTTTTTCAAACCAGCTACCCAGTAATTTATGTTTTATAAGTATAGTTTCTATATTTTCATCAAGATTTTCATAAAAATATGGAAACAGAACCAGGCTAAAGACAAAGATAAGGAATGTCTAGCAAACTCTCTCCAAGTCTGCATTAATCCACTTATCCCAAGGTTTTAGCTCAGTTCAATCAGTTACACTAATTTTCTACCCAATAGCTATATCATCTGTTCTTTCATTCATTCATCAAATAGTTAATAGGCACTTACTAGGTGCCAGTCATTATGCTAAGTGCTCATATCCTCTTTTGAAATACTTCCTTGTTTTTTTTAACCTCCCTCAATCTACTCTGTCTTATACAGACTCAAGAAATGTATTAAGAGCATCTATAAGAGGGACATCTAAAGAAGTCTTCCTTACAGAAGTCATACTTGAACTGAGATCTGGAGAGGAGAAGAGAGCATGCTAGGCAGAAGAAACAGCATATGCTGAGGCCCTGTGGCAGACAGCCACAGGTAGGCCAGTACAGCTGACACATTTCACAGCAATTAATGGCTGGGTAGAAAAATAATCTACAAATAAACACATTAAAGGAGTATCCAGAAACACACAAAAAATACTAGAAGGACATTCTACATGAAAGCCAAGGAAAGAGGTTTCTTCAAGGAGAAAATGGTCAACTTGGTTGAATGCTACTGAAAGGTCAAGTAGCATGAGGACCTAAAAATGCCAGATGGATTTAACAACATGAGGGTCACTACTGTTATTTCTTCTTAGTTAGAACTATTTCACTACTGTTGCTTAGCTTAACTGGCAGAGTAAGAGGTGGAGTGCGAAGAAGAGATGCACAGCATTACAGAATTCTTCCAATTATGCAAGATGACAGATGTGTCCATGTATAGTGTACAGAAACCAAAAAAGGGAAGAAATACACTGAAATTAGTGAATATATAATTGAGATTATGGATGACTTTTTTCTCATTTATGGCTTTTAATATTATTAATTTTTTGTCTAAGCAAATGTTATAGAAAAAAAGGTTTTAATTTGTTATTTTTAAATTACACAAAGCTAGAAGAAAATAATGAAGTCCAGAATTAATTCTTTACCTTTATGGATTTAGCAACATAATCTTTTAATGAAAGGAAGGAAGAGGAGGAAAAGTGTTTATTTGGGATTCTCACTATAGAACACATATAAACAAAGTAAGATTCTCAAAACCATTAGATTTTAGACAGGTAAAGTCAAAAGGGATGACTTATTTTACCATTCTATTCAGAGTTTCTCTGAAGCTTTGTGTTGCAAAATTGTAAGTTTGAAAAGTTACATATTCAAGGGGGAGAAAGTCAGTAGTCACAGGGAGTTATATAAAAGATAACAGAAATGACTGGTATTACAATCTTTCATATTCCTTTATAACCTGATCGGCACTTACCCAGTGGCACACTTCTTGTATTCATTGCCAGAAAAACCACAATTGCCAAATCTGTCACCTTTAGAATTCACATCAATGAAACAATCTCTTGGAGCAGCCTTGGCTTCTGTAACATTAAAAATTAAAAAGAGAAAAAGTTACAGCAAGTAAATTCAGAACAAAAAGTATTCCCTATAACAGTCCATATACCTTGAATGAACTGCCTCAACACCGCTGAAAAAGTTTCAGGCCAGATAAAACATTTTTGTTCCATATTAAATACTTAACAACCAACTGTAAAAATAAAGCTTAGATTGTATTTAAAAGTTAGCCTACACTTGAACACTCAGGCCCTAAAAGAAATGTCATTAAACAAAATGAAACTATAAATATATTAAAACCCATATACAGTATGGTAGCACAGTCATTTTTACTGCTCTCAAACACATATCTACTGCATCTCTGGTCAGATCAGCTATTTTATTTGTTTTTTTTTTTTTAATTTATCATATATGGATGCTTAATTAGGTATTCTTACTAATTAGATTGACAAAATGGCCATGACAGCTGATAAAGTATCAATCCATCCTGGCTTTCTTCTATTTTATATATGTATCGCTTACTGTTCAATTTTTCTACTTAATTACACATCCCTAAAAATATTTTATTTGGAAATATTTTTAAGCCAAAATGCCTGTGCTTTGTATTTAACACAGGAAATTCATTTGCTTATCTTACACATCTGATACCATGTTGCTTCATTTAAAAGAAAATGGTAAGAGGAGCTGGAGCAAAAAGGAGACAAAGATCAAGTCATATGAAAAATGAATGCAGAATACTTACAGGAATAAATGTCACAAGGCAATATCCCTAGCAAAACTCTTCTACAGAATGAAAATTGCTATAAAAATTCTCCAAAGAAAAAAATAACTGTGGTTCCTTTAGTCCTAGACTTTTTGCAGGCCTCTATGAAGTTAATATCTTTGCTAAATAACAGTATTTACTTCATTAAAATGTCTATCTGTAATTACTTTTTTAGTCTGGAATAACCTGACTATTCTACAGAATATATCAGGAGATTGACAGATCTCTAGCACTCTATCCCACAGCCTAACATAACTATGTCCCATTTAATTCCTGATAGTCTTTCTCCTCCTGCCTATCTTATCTACCATAAGGTAAGGAGTAGAACAGTCTGGTCAAAATTCTGGTCAAAATCAATAACTCTAGCTTTGAAGAAATAAATCCAGCATTTTTGTCAAAAAAAAAAAAAATGAGTGTAATGA